>NC_088645.1:39037535-39157535 GCF_964019385.1 Sycon ciliatum | reverse complement strand
TGCACAGGGCTGCACACTGCAGGCAGGGCGTACTCAACGGGTTTGTCAAGTGATGTGAAATTGTGCCCGGCGCACACCCCACAGACTGGAGCTGAACTCTCGTGCGGGTTATGCACCCTTTTTTCGGGGAGGGGGGGGGGGGTAAAGTGCGGCGGAGCATACTGTGATACAAGATACAATTGAGCTGTTGCTATTGTTGAGCAGCTGATGACCTGCTTGTGTTTAAATAGTATGCACTGCAGCATTACAGTGTTGTAATCAAAAACTTCACCATGACAACCGCGCATTCCAGCTGCACACGCTGATTTCTCGTGCCCAGCCAAAGCCAAAGAAACTCGACCCCCCCCTCCCCGTGCCAGTCGGCAACCATAATCATCATGGTCACATGCACTGGTGAACACGCTTTGCGTGGACAATGGACATGACGCATGCGGTCTGATGTGGCATGCGAGCCTTGACCGTGGACACGACACAGTTCGTTATGAACAGAATCAGATATAACCAGCCTTGGCAGGAGCACATGAAACCCAGAGCGTGCAGCTTGCGGCATTTTCTGCATGGGTGTCTGTCACGGCGAAATTCCGGGATTGCATCACAGTTGGTGCAGACAAGCGGCGGGAAGTGGCGTAGTGCGTACAACTGAGCTGCAGTTGTGCAGAACGAGATCCATTTGAATCCTGCTTGTATGCACTACATCACTAAAATGATGTAATCCCAGAATTTAGCCATGACCCTAACTCATCCGAGTTGCATACTCTGGGTTTCATGTACTTTTGGCCCTGGTTGTAAGCAGTGAGCACGGAACATCCAAAGAAAAAGGACCATCCAGCCGAGACGCGTACAAACATACAAACAGCCCACTCACCTCTTTCGTGATATGGTAGACGAGTAGCAGACCGAGGTGGAACATCAGGTATGCGCCGACAGCACAGCCCATCAGGAACGAACTACTGTTGTATTCAATGAAGAACATCATCGCCGTGGCGACCAAACTCAGCCGATACAGCGACACGCGGCTGGCGATCGATGGCGCCGACTCATCGTCCGGAGTCTTAGGCGGCTGCACGGTCACTGCTGACGAACGTCTCCGCTTCCAGCGCGACTCGTAGTCCGACACGGAGTGCGTTTGCGCTCGGTGTATGGAGGACAAATCGTGATGCGTGTTGGCCGACTCTGACTTGGGATGTGAGTAGAAAGATGATCGCTTGGTGGCCTCAGACAGACGGCCACCGCGTGCCTGAGAGCTGTCTTGTTCAGTACCGGGCAGTGTTCCGAAATGATCACCCAACTCACCTTCACCCGGTAGTACAAATTCCCAGTCCTCCATAGCATCACCTCCACCGACCGACTCCTTGTGCCGCGTGGACGGAGAAGCGCCAGGCGAGGGACCAGCGCTGGAGGTCGCTGGCGCGGCCACCAGTCGTGTCGTGGGCTGTGTGCTGGGTCGTGCGGGAGCTGTTCGCACCATTGAGGACTTCTGGCTTCCATCGTGTTCCGTCGTGATTGTGTCCTCGTCACTGCTCTCGTCGCCAGAGCTGTGGTGCGTCGTGAAGCGCATTGAAAAGCCCGTGGGAGCGGCATTAGCCCCCTTACGACGTGCCTTGCTCATTGTAACTTGTTTTTGCTTTTTTTATGACTAGAAAATTGAGGAGCAATGAAATTGAAAATGTGTTGCGAAATTCGTCATGCCCATCCAGATATCGCAAACGATACCGACACGAAGACGGGAGTGAAATCTACACCCGGGCAGACAAATACCTCCGTCATAGTCAACTCCTAGCACCGAGACAGATAACAGAACATTTCGTCTCAGACCTACAAAGTACAAAGCCAAACCAAACTTGGACTCTTCCTCCTGCATGGGCTCGTGGAAGCTTGCAAACAATCGGTCATAACAACTGGATATCGATGCAAACGTTACAAAACACATTTTTTTCAACTCAAAACTGGCAAAAGATCCATCACTACGAGCGCGGTGACGACATCGCTTTGCTGCCATGACGTTATTACTGACGATTTTTTTTGTTTTTTGTTTTTTTTGCAACAGTGGCCCCGGCGCCGCGGCATAAAGGCAAATATGGAAGGAAGCAGGGAGTCGTCAAATACCGGTATTTGACGACTCCCTGGAAGGAAGTAAGGGCGCGTTCAGACTACCGATAAAAAGTGACCATGGTGACCGATTGGGAAAGTCGCCGAGGTGATTTGATCACGTGACGTTACTGGCACGTTACCGGTGGGAAAGTTTTATTGCCGCGGCTGCTGCGGCAGTAAACTTTTACCGGCAGTAAAAAAGTGCTCAGGCTGCATGCGCGCTGCGAAAAAAAGGGAAAATCCCTTGTCAGTGCCGCGGTGAGAGCTGAAAACTTCACGGTAACGTTAGTTTGTCGGTAGTGTGAATGTCCTTCACGGTTTATCGGCATTCACGGTTTGACGGGGTTCACGGTAGTCTGAACGCGCCCTAAAGGGGCCGGGGGACTGTGCGGACGGAAATAAAATGGCAAGAAGAAAATTCACAAAGGGTAGCAAGGGAGCAATTAAATGGCAAGAACACCGCGGCTTCCGCAACCACTAGCTCTGCAGGAGAGAAAACGCTCCTTGCTCCACGCAAACCGACATAAGTACAGGACTGATCTTACTAAAAAGCAAAGCCGCGTAAGACGGCGTCAACGGATATGCGCGATGACGACGCTGTAACGCTCAGTGGACTTGGCAGAGAGTAGGCAAGCAATGGGCTTATACAGGGCAGAGGCGCATTTGCGATGATTCCTCCCGGCGCTTGTGGAGAACACCGTCGCAGCGACAAAGAAGCATGCTCGACCGCTGCTGTTGGGATGCGCTGCTCGTACGCGGCTCAGTCTTCCGCAGGCTCCGGCCTTCTCATGCTTGACATAGCAATGATAGCAGACAGCAAGTGGTTTGGAGCGATTTGAAGACGCATAAGCGCTAAGCACCCGTACATCAATAAAGGTGCGTTAATCGGCCGGCACGTCAAGCCGCGACTCCGCCTGGTCATCCGCGATGGCTGTGCCGGATACGGCAGAGGTGCTCACCTAACAGGGGTTTCAGATGAGGTTCAATAGTGACTCTTGTTCCGGGGCTACTTGCTTCAGCAGCCTAGCGGTAATGTCGCGGACCTTGTTGTGCCTGATGGTGGGAAATCCTCCACTGAGGGGGCAAGACAAAGCATGCCGAGTCACAGTCACAGTGAATGTGCTTCCGCACTGGCAGGACGTCACAAAGTTGGCAGCCCGTTGTGGGAGCCAACCATAGCGTAGGCAGATGGCATCGCGAAACTCACCCTTGGTGAGAGCCGGTGAAACCACGTCAACGGAGAGGTAGGCAGGTCAGCCAGTGACCCTTTCTCAGAAGATAGCTCAATGGACCACTGAAGATCCGGCCTGACAGACACAGAGCCTCGGAAAGGGAGGGCATAGGCCCTGGTGGCATCGCCGGCACTGGATCCGACGCGACTCTTGGCTTGATAGATCTACGCGACAGCATTGCCAAGCCTGTGTTCTTCCCCAGGACGCGGTGGATGATAGCATAGGACGCGCTGACGGAGGACCCATGCTGTGAGGCAATGGAGGACGGGGCAGTGAGGCCGAGACCACCATGACGGCATGGCAAGGACATCACAAGTTTCGCGCTCCACTTCATTAATCGGTCGCTGTAGAAGAGCCGGGATGAACTCGTTGGTGATGGCTTCGTCCAATGGCACCAGATGCTGTGCGATATCTGGCACGGTTCGACATAGAAATGTCCAGACCGCGAACAAGAGCTGGGTATGACGACTGCGGCTGGGTAATGGCGATGACGCTCAGTCGTTTAACTTGACCCACCCAGGAGTCGGCCTTCTCTGTGACGTAAGTGGTGACGAATTCAAGTGAACCAATAGCAGCTCCAAGTGGATGCAGTATGTGCAAATGTCAATAGGAAGGTCGGAGCATTTGTCCATGCAAAGCAGAATATCAGCATTTTTGGCAAACGACTTTTCTATTAATTTATCGATCATTCAGTCCACATTTGAGTTTGGCAGCACTGCATATATTCATTGCTTATCACAAACCCTATATGACAAGCTTCTTACTGCCAGCCGCGTAGCATTAAAGAGAATATTTTCGTTGGATAGAATGACTCCCACCACTCTTCTATACAGTCATACTAACTTGTACGCCCTTGAGAAACGCCTCAACTAATTCAAAACCTATGTATTTGTTTACCGCTGCCTGAATGGACTTGCTAGTCCTCTTCTGCGAGACCGCTTTACCTTGCGCGCCCATGGTGCTCGCGCTGCAGCCACCACCCGTGGCCAAGTCTCTGCTGCTCTTGTTCTGCCCCCCCCCCCCCCCCCGCTAACACCCGACATGGCTTTAGTGCAATTTCTTATTTGGGCGCTGTCAGGTGGAATACACTTCCACCGGCTTGCCGCATGTCTAGTTCACCAGCTGAATTTCGCTCATCCATCAAATTATACCTAGGGTTCCCTGTAAAAAGGCGCTGACGCCTGTTGGGAATTCCCTAGTAAAAGAAGAATATATTAATAATATAATGTGGAAAGGAAGAGGACATATGGATACGAGTTAAGAGTAACTCTCCATCACTGTAACTGGATACTATATACAGTCAGAAAGTGCAATAACTAGGCACAAAACTGACAAGAGTACTGAGACATTCGATGTCCCGACACCTAGCTTCAACACATCTCCGTAGCGCTAACCGACAGCCTTCCAACTTGTTTTCGTTGCGCTTGCCTTCCCCTCTTTGGTATTTCCATAACCTTGAACCTTCCAAGTTGGAAGGCTGTCAATTAGCGCTACGGAGATGTGTTGAAGCTAGGTGTCAGGACATCGAATGTCTCAGTACTCTTGTCAGTTTTGTGCCTAGTTATTGCACTTTCTGACTGATTATAGTATCCAGTTACAGTGATGGAGAGTTACTCTTAACTCGTATCCATATGTCCTCTTCCTTTCCACATTTATTTATGGCTCAACATCCGAGTTTCAAATAATAATATAATAATAGATACCTCACTCCATGTGACTTGATCTTGACCCCGGTACCTACAAACACCTCACAAGCTATAGCATAGTGCTGGGGCTTCACAACGAGTACGGATTTCGATGCGTTGGGGTAGTAGCCAAACCTTGGGCCAAGGCGAAGGAAATTATTCCGCCAAGACCGCAAAGGTGCAAGCTTGCCTCCGGACCCAGCATCGTCCGCAAACCAGGCCTGGACTCAGCTCCTGCTGTTGAGACGGCCTTGATGAGCGGGACTATACCTATGGCGTACATTGCCATGGCAATGGGGTCACCTTGCGTCGTCCCTTCGTGGCTCAGGATGGTCTCGCCTCCAACAAACAGGTTTGCTGGATTTGCTGCAGGTTTTTTTCCCTTGCTTATCCATGTAGTGAGAGGTGAAAAATTATTGCTGGTGATCATTCGGATGCTGGAAACTTATCATAGGCGCTGTCTTCTTCTCCTGAGGTTGCGTGGAGACAAATTACTCTTCTTTTCTGATAGCACTTGACTGTAGGCCTTGCATTATAATCGTCCACGACGAACTGTACGTGCTTCACCAGGAAAGTAAGACACTCGCTGCTGAGCACTCAGATCGACTTGGTACTGCGTCCATGAGAAATTCTAGTTCTTTTCGAGCCTGCTGAGCTGGACTCGTCAAAGGCAGTTACCGGTATTTGGAACAAGCTCTTTCTGTTTATAGCCGCTCCTTCATCCAGGTCCAAATTTATCAATGGATCAGTGTTTACTTCAGTATCGCTAAAGATGCCATGGCCAGAGCCTATGGCCAGAGCCTGGGAAAACTCCTCTTCGTGTGTTTGATATTCACTTCGCGTACGTCTGGTCTCCTCCATGGCTCTCCATGATTTCTAAAAAGGAACTCTTCGTAAATCATCGTTTCGGATTTTGTGTAACAGTCTCAGTCTAGTAAGTTGCATCACCTACACATGTACATTTACCTGACTGCATTGCTACATAAAGACTTTATGTAGCAATGGCATTACATGTATGTAGTCGACAGGCAGTCAGGTTTGCCATTACGACAGTTCTAAAGGTGTTACCAAGAGTAGATAAACACCGTTTATCTACTCTTGGTGTTACGTGTCTACAAAATCACAAAGTCATGTTGTTGTTGTTGTTGTTGTGTTTATTTTAATTCGCAAACCAAACGGGCAGATCTGCCCAATGAAAAGGTGGCGAATGCAGATAGAAAGCAGTAATAAATGAAATTGGGGACTGATGTAATTAGGATAGAGGTGGAGAAAAACTAAGCCAGCTGATCATCAAACAGGACGTCTGGTACTCTAGGTACTAAGGCCAGTAAGTGTGTGCGGGATCATGCTGGCGCGGAACTGGCGGAGCGTGGAGATGGCACGTATATCGCTGGGCAATGTGTTCCACAGCTGGTGTGCCGGTACAATACATGGCGTTGCACCTCATGGCTTTAGCCGATTGTTGCCAAAAACCTGAGATTTCCCGACATTATCCACTATGAAACTCGTTATGCCGCTTAAAGGGGAAGTGCATCGATTTTTCGAGTAGGGTCCAGAAGAAAGACAATAATTTGATATCGGTTCGAATGGCATATCTCTCGCTTCCATACGATAAGCCAAACTTGCCAAATCGCCAATTGTATGCTCACGTTGCCATAGCGACCAGCGCAGTGATGACGTACGAAAGGCTTAGCTCCTCCACAGAGAAGGTCGATCACTGCAGAAATTGGTCATTTTCAATTGTCTTATTGTATTCACGATGTGAAAGAAGTGCTGTGTTCAATGCTGTTAGTGCCGTGAACTGTTTATCGCTCTTCTCATGCATTTTCCTAGGCTGACTGTGCCTAGGAAATGGTTTCCTCCAGGACAAGATGCTTGGAATCCGGCATCTCTCCTGAGACATTTTCAGCAAACTTTCAAACCTACGACATTATTTCATTCGTCAATCTCCACCACCCGTCGTCTCACCTGGCTTCAGAAGATGTTACGAGAGATAGGAGAGTCGCCAGGAAGCATCACATTCATCTTCAGGAAGTGGAAAGAGCAAACGGCATGGTCTTTGGTTGGGGGAAATGCTGAACGTCTGATTTGTCCCAACCAAGATTTCAGCATTTTGTTCGTCACTATTTTCGCTTGTCTGCTGGTGTCTCCGCACTCCAGCTTTCTCCTATCGGTGTCACGTCCCAGTACACAATCGAGAGGACTACTAACAAACAGTTCACTGCACTATCAGCATTGAACACAGCCCTTCTTTCACTTCGTGAATACAATAAACCAATTGAAAATGACCAAATTCTGCAGTGATCGACCTTCTCTGTGGTGGAGCTAAGCCTTTCGTACGTCATCACTGCGCTGGTCGCTATGGCAACGTGAGTATACAATTGGCGATTTGGCAAGTTTGGCTTATCGTATGGAAGCGAGAGATATGCCATTCGAACCGATATCAAATTGTCTTTCTTCTGGACCATACTCGAAAAATCGATGCACTTCCCCTTTAAACCTCACATAATGCTCGTCTTGTTCCTTTCTATTGCTCCATAATGCTCGGATAGTCTCATAATGCCGAATATAATGCCGGCATTATCCGCTGGACCCTATACATAACACCAGATTTAGCGCTAAATTTGTTTATACTTGTTGCTCTATGTGTTAAAAAAAATCATTGTCTAAGTCTCTCTTCATGTTCCGAACTGCTATTCTATGGAACTGTTTACCCCCCCCCCCCCCCAGTCTAACATCGGAAACTATAAGTTCAAAGCTGCCCTCAGGAAGTTTACAGCTGACCATGCTTATGCAATCAACGGAATTCCGCCACCTTGCAGTTGATTTTCCCCATTTCTCTCCTCATCAATCCCTACTTGTCTTTGTACATACATCTACATCTACTGTTCTTTCAATCAAATGAACCCCTCGATAGGCACATTGCCTTTGGGTCATTTCATAATAATAATAATAATAATAATAATATAAAGCATACTGCTGGGTAGATCCGGGTATCAGTTGTCTGATGATTGCCTAACGGCATGAAACTCAGAGTTACAACCAACCTGAACGTCCTCCGCTGAGTCTGCTATGTACTAACTAACTAAGCTCTGTCTCTGACATTGAGCATTCTCTGCAGCTCGGGGATCAACGGATTTGTGTGTGTGTGTGTGGGGGGGGGGGGGGAGGGGACAGGGGTTGCCTTCTTTTCATGTGTATAAGGCCTTGCAATGTAGTTGCATGGAGCACTCTCTTGAGCTGCTGCTGCAACTCACAGCTGAGGCTGAGTGTAACTTTGAAGTTCATGTACATGTACATGAATGTTGTTAGTTTGACAGCATGAAACAAGGTGGAGGACACTGTGTTCGGAAACAGTGACCCTACTACAACCATCCACGGCTGGCAGAGCCCCGATCTGTTCAGGAAGACATCCAGGAGCGATCAAAGAATACACGACTGACGTTAGGAGAACTACTACTAGCCTGGGTAGGACTGCGTGCATTGCCATTCCCGGTGACACGACGTACATGTACATTGTATAAACACAGGAAAAAACCTATTTTGAACAGTTTTGAACACCCTGTGTCCGGTGCTGATGGTCTATTATAATGACTACTGCACGCTACTGGCCCAGTGATATCCCAGGCGAGCAACGTGGGAACCTGTGGCGTGTTACATGACAGTTCCTTGCCATGCAAGGTTATTTTCAGGCACTATTGCTGTCCAGTTGACGGGCCAGAACTCGGCTAGAGGTTCTGTGTGCGGACCAAATGGCTAGTAAAACCATTAAATTTTAATATGGCCATAAGGGGCCAAGAACGTTGACTTACGTCTGCATGTTTCTGCTATTCTAGGACAGGTGGACTGCCTGTAGGCATGGGTGAGCTTGCGACCATACATCGATGGCAGTTGGGCGGATGCTTCTTGATATTGTGCCTTGGTTCTGGAATGCCAGTCCTGGAAAGCACGGAGTGTTGGCCGCTAGTTCGAAGGTGGGAATTCCCAGATCCTGCTGAGGTGGCCATCGAGTATCCGAGAACTTGTCTTATCGTGTAAATCGAATCGCCAAACGTCTGCGACTTGTTCAGCTTGGCATTAAATTCTCATTCTGATCCCTTTCTAAATTCATTTTTTTCTTCTTTTCAATGGCAAGTAAACCAGGTCAAATTGCATCTCGGAGTGCATAGCGTTCATGCCAGAAACGACACTAACTGAGGAGCACTATGGCAAGCAGCAGCTAGTATCGAATTATGTGGGCAGTAGGCCTTTGCGGATATTGCCGGCAGAAACGTTGGCAGAATTCGGTACTTTTTCTGGTAAGTTTCATGCATGTTTGGTATGTGGATAAAGAACTGGAGCAGAATTCGAGGATTTACCCGCCATAAGGTTTGTATGGTTCTGCCAATTTCACTGCTTTTCGAGCAGAATCTGCCACCTTTTCGAGCATTATCCGCCAATGCCTAACATTAACACTGGACAGGGTAGGTTGGTTACATAATGATTATGTCATTGCTTTGGCAATGGCAGCGGGACTGTGTACAAGACGCATACCACATGCATAGGGTATAGGCTATAGGCTCCATTGTGGGACAGGTACCACAGTGAGCCCGCGCTGAGGCTCACCTCAGGGCTCAAACCAAGTGGAGCTTTGCAACCGGCCGGAGCCACGAATTTGGAAGAGGTCAAGAGTTGCAGGTTTTCATCATGGCAAATGTCCAGGTGTTCCTGCACAGCTGTCGTACTGCCACGCAGAGAGGGTTGGCAAGTCCCTGATGAACATAATGATGGTGTCAATTTGAGTGATGGGTTGTGGTGAAGTCGATAACGATGACACATGCCCACGTGTGGCGTGTAGTTAGAGGTAGCAGACACACGAGGTCACCTATGGCTCGTGGGAGAGGAGCGCGTGCTCAACTCACCAGGGCTCAATGATTCTGGCAGCGGATCGAAGAGAATATGACGGGCCCGCCAACAAAGAATCAGAGTGGTTGCTCCTGGATTGTATGTTTTTTATACTTTGAAGTACTGAAGAATCACACACCCAACTCGCAAGGGAGAGAAAAACAAGGACGGATAGCACACAGAATAGACAGTGAAGGGTGGGCAGGCGAGTCACGCTGAGAAACCCTTCGCCTTCGGAAAAAGGGCATGCACAAGGTACGGTTACATTTTATTGGCAAATTCCGTTTGGTAGCCACTCTAGATCAGAACAAACGTTTATTTATTTATTTATTTTTATACGAAAGTCCGCTATATTCCCGAATATGGGCGAGAAGTGGTGGCAGGGCCAGGCTGCTCTGCCAGCCTTAAAGGTCTCGGGGTCTATGCAGACAAAGCGCGCCATAATGCACTAAAACCATGAGGAGGGGAGGAAGAAGGGGAATGGATAATAGTGTGGAACGAGGACAATATTGATGAGGTTCTCACGGGGCACAACTGCGGAGGCATGCCACACTAGTACTGCAGGAGTCCAAACCCTTTCACTGTACGTCAAGAATTTTGAAAATCGAGGCCACCAATCATTTGCTAGTCAAATCTCCCTGGCATTTTCTTTGATACTTCGAAGCAGGGAGTCCTAAAATGCCGGTATATTACGACTTTCTGCCTCAAAGTGATAATTATAAACCAGTATTTAGCATATTTAGTGTTCAATGTATTGCGTGTGAGAGATAGATATATCCGCGGCGATAGAGAGAGAGAGGGAGAGAGAGGGAGAGAGAGAGAGAGAGAGAGAGAGAGACGTTGTGAGACAGACACAGTCGGCCCTGCGTATGACAGAGTGAGCCGGAGGGAGGTACATGTACATCTAGAGTGACAAAGAGAGATAGAGATCGAGAGATAAAAGGAGAGGGAGAGAGAGAGTTGCGTTGCGACTGAGAGTTTTCAGTTAAATTGCGTGTATCTATCAACTGGTGGTGCCAAACAAGCTATCCTGAATATAAGGGAGCGAATGCACAGTGTTTTGGGCCAACCCTCATCAGTTGAACTGGAGCGAGCTGATGAGGTGTGTTCTCCAAGAGCAATGTTACTGGTATGTATTTATTTCCGAATCTGTACATCATCAGAGGTGCAGACGCTCAGTCAGAGAGGCTCTCCAGTGCGACACACATACCTCACAAACTCCAGACACTGTTGCTGCTCGTGTCAGTGTCGTCGCCAATGAACATGGAGAACAGCGAGAGGCGCAGTACATGATTCGACTGACTACTGAGTTCTGTTTCACGTTTGGCGTTTCAGTGCGCCATGTGTCGTTGTGGGTTAGCACAGAGCATAGCACAAACAGCCAGAGAACGATGAACAGTTGGTCGCAGCTCAGAGCTTCACGCCGAACGTTTCCGCTCGGTGGTTGGTGATACAGGACTGGTTACGTACATGTATGTAGGTAGGTACGTTTGTATTTGAATTCGCAGAACCAAACCGGCGGTGTCGCCCAGGTACATATACATGGAAGCGAATGGAAACAATAACTTATTTTTATCACTCCCTTAGTATTGACTCACATAGATTTTTGCCATACCTAAGCAGTCAATATTCCTGCATATTTCACTCCTTAGGGCTTTTATTGACTGCTTATATTTGACTGCTTAGGGGTTGCGCAGTTGAACGGTGCCTAGTGCAGCATTGTCACTGCATGAGTAGGTGGTGGTGCAACGCGGTTGTGCAATCATAAAACCGGGATTCATGAGGTTATCGTTCTGGAATTTGAAATATGGACTGTTTGTCGTGATAAATCTAATATTGACTTCGTACTTGGTCAGTATAGGAAATAAAACCTCGTAAAAGACCTCGGCTTCGCCTCGGTCTTTTACTCGGCTTTTATTTCCTATATTGACCTCGTACTCAGTCAATATTAGATACGTAGAAGGTTCGTGTATGGTTCGTGTATGCTCAGCATGCACGGTCCGGCTCACGATCACCAGCGAAAAGCTCTAGCTGAGAGAGGCTGTTTTAGATCGCCAATGATGAGTGTTAATAATATACAATTTCTTTCAACGATACACTTCACCTTGTGT
Source organism: Sycon ciliatum (assembly GCF_964019385.1). Lineage (NCBI taxonomy): Eukaryota > Metazoa > Porifera > Calcarea > Leucosolenida > Sycettidae > Sycon > Sycon ciliatum. The sequence goes on along the minus strand of NC_088645.1, from coordinate 39,145,532 downwards.
ATAACGCATGTAGTGGTTTTCGCTCGTTCCATGGGACGGACGAAGTCGGGTATCACAATCTTTGGAAGTAGGTTCAGCTGACATTTGCCTGTAACTCGCGCGTGTCTCCTCGCGTGTCGTATCAGTAGCTGTCGCCAGTTTTGGCGAAGTTCCAGTTTCTCGTCTGCTATGTGCGTCACAGGGTGTTGTTTTCACTGAGAATTTGTCAGATGCCGAAGATCGGAGGGGGCACTTTTCTGGATCGTGCTTGCAGTTGTAGAACGAGATCGGAGACACCTCTAATATCCCTGCTCATCATCGACCATATACCGACTGCGAATCATAGTAGCGTAGTACAATCATGTGTGCGGCTAGCGCTCTGGATCACCAGGAAATACTTGTATTCGTCCGTGCATACACGCAGTAGCTCACTGGGTGGTCTTTTGTGTTCGACAAATCTCTCTTGGGAGATTTTCCGCACCTTGGTTGTTGCCAAGAACCAAACCTCCAAATGATAGAAGCAATGATAGCAGCCCTCGGCGTTCCGGGCCAAACCCAACAGATACTGCAATCCGTCAGTGCCAAGCATCCATAGAATCTGCTTTGCTTCGAATTAAGACGGGAGCACAGGCGAAGACACACTGGATGGCTGGCCAATCAAGAAATCAGGCACGGCGCCAGACGTCACATCCTTCGGTGAATCAGCAAAACTGCGAAATTGGATACGCACAGCTTTCTTCTGCGATTTATAATAGAGCAGCTGTGACAATGCAACAATGATCAAGGTGAAGACATCATCAGACTGAGGGGTTCGTACATGTAGTCTGATCTGAAACTAGTCTGATCTGAATCGTGTCCGGGGCATTTCTTTACAATGTTTCTCCTAGCATGAAAAAAAAGCATGAACACCGGCGTGGCCAACCGCGTCTTTATAATGTCCATGTACATGTACGTCGTCTGGTTATTTAACTTCTTGCATAGCATGAAACTCAGAGTTGCAACACACTAACTAGTGTTGTGCCTTCGTTGTTTTGTGTCTTTTTACTACGCATGCTATCAAGAGTATTACAAGCTCCCAGAGCATAATTATTTACTCTTGCTGCTTCAACTTTCCAAGGCTGTGCTGACACGGGCAGAGGCGTGACTTCGCCTTTGCATGCCGGTTGGCACTCTTACTAGGGTAACGATTTCTTGTGAAGCTTTTGTGTTCAGTTTACATTTCAATTGAGTGTTCTGTGTATTTCCGAATTTGTGCTGTGTTTTTCCTTTGACTCTTACTTCATGGTTTCACGCGATTGGCCCAATGGGTGTTGTGAATAAAACAGTTCTCAAATTAACCTTACACAGTACAACAGAGTAACAGTACAACAGAGTAACAAGGCCGGCTATGTATGCGTTTCATGCACGCATCAGTGCACCAAATGCTAAAACTATAATTCCCGCAAAACAGAACATACAATCACGTGATCGAACAATCCGTCAAAGTCGAGAGCACGAGCTGGATGAGTAGAGGGGAATACGGGATGAGATTCGCTTGGTAAACGGATCCAGCAGAAGGCTCATGATTTCAGCTTAGTGTACAATCAGTCATGTCCATACATGTACATGTACATGTACATAGTCACGTGCTTTCACGATGACATCAGCGACAATACACCCGTCAAGGATCAAGAGTAACAATACTCAGTAACAATACTCTCAAGGTCACACCACACCAATATGTGCTACTTCTCAAGCGATGCCAGAGCATACTGATTCTCACATGCAGCACACCTCTTCTAAACCAGAGCGCGCACCCATCCCCTAACGCTGGTGGAGTGGCAAGATGGCACGGGGTAATTGCGGAAAACGGAATGACACCCCTGAATCAACCTGCCAAAGAAAAACCATAGCGTGAGACGGCTAGGAAACCTGTCTCGTTCGGGCGAGCAACATGTTTGGGCACCATAAACGGCCATATCATCGGCGGCGTATTCGCACGTTCCAGAGGAATTCTCATTTCGTTTTCCAAGTTATTGTTCATTGGATGCCGTATTTAGGTAGGTACATTTTTATTTGAATTCGCAGAACCAAACGGGCGGTGTCGCCCAATTACATGGAAGCGAATGGAAACAGTAAAATATTGTAGGAAATAGCCTAACATGATAGCAGGGTGTAGTACAAAGCAAAGAACGCTCAGTCAATGAATAACGTTAACGTTAGAATACAACAACGGGGAGGCGGTAAACCGCACATGACTGGTACTGTGGAGTACCGCAAACGTTCAAAGGTTCCTGTAGTGTTCAGTAGTGGGTGCTACTGCTAGCAAGACAGAACGGGAGGCAGGCTTGTTTGAACTGGTGGTACTGGGTAAACCAACGCACGGCGGATGGCTGAGTGTTCCATAAAATGGACCCGCGAGCGGTTGGACGGTCGTGGCCGGCTTTGGAGGCAGATTTGGGCACTCGAAGGCCCAAGCTGGGTTGCGCGCGCTTGTTCGAGTACTGGGACGCTCCAGAAGGGCTTGCAGTGCATTGCTTGCCCGATCATTCGAGCAACGCCAGATCATAATACGGGTCTTTTGCTTGTGGAGCTCTTCGATGCCATACAGCTGCAGACGAGCAAGCAGAGGTTGGGCGCTTGTGAGAGGTGGCAGGCCGAATACGGCGCGTGCCGCACGGTTTTGCTGGACCTGAAGGCGGGACCGCTGGTCTTGTCGAAGGCACCCAGAGAACGCCATGGACCCGTAGAGCAAATCTGGCATCACAACGGATTTCACGTACTGGTCTCTGGACATTCTTGTAAGGCAACGAGGGCTCTCCAGAATGCTCCCACCTTCTGCGAGGTCTTCTTCACGGCATTGTTGACGTGTTCGTCAAATCGAACGTGCTCTTCTATCGTGATGCCCATTTACTTAGGTGAAACAGCATGCATCCATCGGACCATACCCGTAGCCATGTAAGACAAACGGTGCAGATAATATCGACACTGCAAGTCCTGGGTGACGGGGAAGAGGCAAGGGCCATCAGTCTACGTATGCTAGCGATGATGATTTTTGTTCAAGGTCGAAGCCACTGGGATCAGGCCAGTTCTAGCACCTCGGAATCGCCAACACTCTTACCTCGTCGCACTGCGTGGTGTACTGGTGGCGAACTTCAGGCGCACCATGCGAGGACTCCCATCCCACCGCACAGCGCATCACGCTGAGGTTGACATCATGCACGTTTAAAGAAAGGATAGTAACAGGCGTGTTTTAAAACAGAGCTAGAAGCGCATTACTGAGGTAGTGAATTCGGGGGGGGGGGGGGGGAGGAGGGGGTAGTACTGGAATCGTGAACCGGAAACAGTGGAGGAACAACACATACAGTAAATACTAAAACCTGTAACTAAAGACCACCGTGACTAGCGACCAGCCTGGTAATACAGACCACTTTCCCAGGCACGGATGGTCTCGCATTCTATAATGGTTGTGGTGTACAAACCTCTAACTAAAGACCACCTGCCACTAAAGACCACTTTCTTTGGCCCCAAGGGCAGGGGTGGTCGTTAGTCACAGGTTTTACTGTACGTGCTCTGGGCTTACCACAAACCACCACAGTGTTGTCACAGTAGTGGAGCTAGTCCTGCACACGCTCCACTGCTACGTCACGTAACCTATGTATCACGTTATCCTGGGATAGCGACCACAGGTCCTGTCTGCCCGAGATCGGTTATCTTACTTGCGGTAATACTGTTCTAGACCATGTTACATGTATGAATGATTCTCAATCACAGTTCACCTTGGTTTATCTTCATCGTTTACGAGCTTCTATACTCTCTTCAATATGCGGAGGCTCCACTGCGGCCACTTAATCACATCTCAGTCTCCTTCTTCGCCACCTCGGTCTTACACTACAACCGTTAATATGATTTTGATATCTCCAAATGTTGGGCCTTGGGTCTTCATCAGGGAGTATGCTTCCGTTTTACACTCTAAACACATTATCATGATGAATAGAGGATTGGACATGGTGGTGGTACTGAGCACAATTAGTCCACCCGAGGTTTGGAACGTGATGTACGCCCACTGCCCAGTGCCGTGGAAGGTGTCTGGAAGGGCCTACTGTTGATCTAGGCCTGTCTTCCATGTGTGCGTAGTTGCTCGTTGTGTTGGGCGCCAAGCTCACACCTATGGCATATCCACACACTACTGGTCACCTGGATTAGTTCATGAAGATTGTCTCGCCCCCCCCCCCTCCCCCTGAACCACTCGCAACTACCTGCAGCGCTCGTTCCCATATAATATCATTGACACCTGGAATACTCTCCCAGCTTCACTTTTCAGCAAGCCTCCATCGCCTTAAAGCCCTCCGAGTTGTCGGCCAATGTACACCACCATCTGCGTCGCAGCCTCTGGCTATGGGGCACAGACTCCCTACATTGACATTCATGATGCTCTTTGTTTATATATTTTTTTCTATTTTTACTATTTACACAGCCCTTCTGGCTCTCTATACCCTCCATTATTACTAATCACCGATCCCCAATCCTGCAATCAGTTTTGCCCATGGTGTCACTGTTCACGTATATCATCAATCTCTGTCCCCATTGTGCCCAGTCTACAGCCTACATGGGCATGACTTCGCTTACCCCCCCCCCCCCATCTCTCATCGCTTCCCTATGCCTGTTAGCCCCATAATCTAAAACCTCTGGTAAGGTTTTTTTTGTTTTTGTTTAAGGATTCCCCAAAGGCTTTCGGCTATCGAGGGAGTTTCCAAACATTCCATAATAACAAATCTGTAAAAGAAGTGATGAGCAATAGGCGAGCAAAGAAAGCGACAGAGAAATAGTCTAGAGCAGAGCCTTGGGCTTGAACATACATGTATGGCTGTAAGCGTGCAGAACTGTGAGTAGAAATGACGAAAAGTGTGCCAGAGGTAAGCTTCTAACGAAAACACAATACAGTACAATGTGACGCTACATTCAACGGAATTCCGCTACAGTGAGGCGCACGCAACTCTACCAAACAGATGGAGTACATCTCCTCATATACCACATGCTCTCAACGCTATACGTAGATCATGCCTCTTCAATAATTAATTTAAAAGTTTCTAACTATTTTTTCCTGGGAAAGACAGTGAACGTCGCTGGTGGTGTTGGTGCACCACGGACAAGTCCATGAAATGTCTCCGAGACGGCGACTAACTTTCCGCCACTGCTCTAAACTTTAGTGCAGTAGTATGGGCATCTCGTCACGGAAGGATGGGCGCAGTTCTTCACGACCGAGCTAGGAGTTCTCGGCAGTTCTCTCTCTCTTTCTCTCTCTCTCTCTCTCTCTCTCTCTCTCTCTCTCTCTCTCTCTCTCTCTCTCTCTCTCTCTCTCTCTCTCTCTCTCTCTCTCTCTCTCTCTCTCTCTCTCTCTCTCTCTCTCACACACACACACACACGCACACACACACACGCACACACACACACACACACACACACACACACACACACACACACACACACACACACACACACACACACTCTCACTCTCTCTCTCTCTCTCTCTCTCTCTCTCTTTCTGACTCACGTGCTTGCTCGCAGAGGGAATATAACAGAAATTGAAGGAAAAGGGCAAAACAGGTTTTAAAAACGCATGACGGTGCACAACTGGCGGGTGCTAGGGAAACCAAACGCGTGATTACGACCATCTTCTTCACGTTCTTGTCGTGTATGAGCGTATGACAAGTCCTCCCCGTGATCACGGCTCCTGGACGGTACACTCGGGTTCACCTATCTCGTGATCCTCATATGCACTCCCCCATCCCTGTCCACCCGAACTATAGCCACCTGTTTGCCGTAGACATTCTGCGCGGTCAGATTGAACGAGTACGGATAATCGTCCTGGTTTTTCCGACCACACCGTATCCTGGCATACACATTCTCCGTGTTGGCCCGCGCCGGTGTTGAACCCAGCAGCTCGCAACACGGAAGCCCTCCGAAGCAGCTGATCGTTGGTGCCAGTCCCTTGTGGCGAATGAAGGCGATCCGACTGTGCGGCGGCCGTCCACGGTAATCTGTGGAAATACACGCATTGCAGTGAGAATCCTCGAAATTTAACACACAGATAGGCAGGTAGAGGCAGTAACAATCCCGTGATAGAACATGGTGTAACCGGGTTGTGTACTGAAGCTTTGACATAGCAGATCACTGAAGGCTTTGGTCGTTCTCTAGCGCTACTTATGGGCAAGTTATGGCACGTGTGCGCTGACCAAACAGTGCGATAATGAGGCGTGCTGTGACAGGTCTGGTTGTCACTATTAGAAGGCTGCGTCATTCAGCAGCTCACTGGGCCGTCCGTACCCCTACGCATAGGACGCCTAGTAGTATGCAGCAGACTGCAATACAGTCAGTTAGGACACAGGTCTGCGGATGCTTACACTACACTAGTACGATAGTATCTGTCTCAGAACTGCTTCGCACAGCTACAGTCACTCTATGGTGCCAAAACTGCAAAAGCGGTTCTCTGCAAGCTCCATACAGGAAAATGTCTTACCGGGTTTTGATCTAACTGAGCGACCGTACAAGCCGATCACTCTGAAGCGGAGGAGCTTCATCGCCTGGCCAATTCCAGTTTTCTTGGAATCCTTGAATTCAATCTCCGGTGCGCCTGGTAACAGGACACATGGTACAATAAGCACAGCACCGATGCACATTTTAGAAGGCAGCCAACAAAACGGTAGTAGATCGAGCCTTTACGGGAAGATTGGGCAAGAGAGTCACCATCTGAGCTCTACTACTCTTCATTGCTGACTGTTGCTAGGCTGAAGAAATACCACCAAGCCAATTGCCACTTTGACAAACAGTCTCGAAAAGAGCAATTGGGAGAGGTAGAGAAAGTGAGAGATGAATGGAGAGATAGATAGAGAGGGAGAGAGGGGGAGAGAGAGAGAGAGAGAGAGAGAGAGAGGGAGAGAGAGAAAGAGAGAGAGAGAGAGAGAAGGAGGGAGAGAGGGAGGGAGAGAGATGGATAGATAGATAAATAAATAGATAGGGAGAGAAAGAGAGAGAGATAGGGGGGGGGGGGGTAGGTAGAGAGATAGATTGAGAGTACTAGTAAGCATATAGAGCGACAGAGAATGGCACTTAGCTAGAGGACACTTGAGGAGAGGCGGGGGAAACTCCAATGTAAACAGGATGATCATAAAAAGCTCTCCAGTCTAGTGCTCATTCCAAAGAAGTTTTAATAACAGGCCAACGCTGACTCGTACTATGTAGAATCCACCTTCACAGCCCGTAATTATTCTTACCTGGGAGGTTCAGCACTGTTCGTGGACAGATACTGTGGACTGCGCATCCTCGTTGCTCGCATCGTCTCAGCTCCTCTTTCAGCGAGTAACCACAGCCGTTGGGCTTGAATACTAGAGGAATAGAGATCAATTGAAGGACAGTGGCCAAGAATCTGTCTGAATTGACTGCAGGCACGACATTGGTCAGGCGAGGTTCGAAAGACAAGCGGGAACTAGTTTAGAAATGAAACGGAGGTCAGCTCAAGCAGTGGAGGTTTTTGAATTCGCGATTCAGACTAGATCCAAGCCATGCCAAGGAGCACATACAGTAGTAATTGCAAATCTTTTGCAGACAAAGTACAGTGGGTCCATTGTTATAGGGCCGCATGATATGCCTGTTTTGATTTCCCCTGTAAATAAAGTATACAACAACAACAACAACAACAACAACAACAACAAACATAACCAAACACATTGAACTCGGAATCCTCTGACGGAGGTTGAGTATAGCCCCTGACGCATCCATCTCGCCAGCATCATTCATATTTAATTTAATTTAATTTAATCACGTTTGACTTTGCGAAGCAAATTTAGCAAAATAACTTTAAATAAGGAATTCGTGCATATATAAATCATTATAGAGATTGGTTGTGCGGACCATACCAGCAGAGACGTTCACTGTCACCACGGATGCTCCGGCTGGAGCCTGCACACCACGATGCGACAACGTGCACCTAGTCGTGCCATTCTGCGCAAACTGCTCCAAGCAACCTGTGGAGGAAGAGATGAAGTTCGCAAGTAAAGGACATCAATGAATAGCGTCTATGAACTTCGATACGTGCAAGTAATCAATACCGCGCGTAGTTTATGGCAGGAGGTATAAACATTGCCTTGATTCACTCAGATCGACACGGTCTCCACAATAGCACTGCCTTGGTTCACTGACAACGATGTGTTCGGAGCGGAACATCCGTCATCGAGCGTTCTGTTTTCTACAAGCGAAGTTAGTTGGTCGCAGCATTCTCCCGCGTCGTCTCTGATCGTGGACAGTTCCATCAGAACCAGCATAGTCCAGCTGCCGGATTTCATTGAGGACGACGGGTGAAGGATGGGGTGTAACGTACTGGTTACTTTTCGGTCCGCTTTCCCCGTTCAGCGGCATGTTGGTTTACAACCAAACTGACATCTGAAGCTCCATTCTGGTGGTGGAAAAGTATCGCACTGTACGGATCACATGTCAACGGAGTATTTTTCACTGCTACAATACTTCTGGTGACGACTCAGACTTCAAGAGACGACTTTCAAACCGCAAAAGGCCCGATTTACATGATTTGCATCTCCCATCGTTTCAACTCGTGACCGAAGAAAAACAATATGGATGCCGAACACACAACAAAACCGAACCGCGTGGCACAGGTGTCTCGTGCTATGGTCGCCATTTTTATTTTCTTGGCAGAGCGCCGACCATGATGGCGACGAATACAAATCTTACGCAAGACTCACTCACGTCTCCTCGCAGGTCTTGATCGATGCAGCATGCGCTCTAGGCCAACGTTTCACGCTGCATCGAGTCGTTGTACATACACTGTACATGGACGCTCTAGACAACTAATCGCACCTTCCAAAATTCACTCCATTGTTCATGACTTCTATCTTTTATAAGGAGAGCGCTCTACCACTTCACACCAAATAAACACAAAACAAACAAAAGGACTCCCGGTTACACCAAGCTATTAGCATTCTGGGATCAACTTGCCCGGATACGGCGGTGGGCCAACATCGACGCATTCAAGCTTCCTCTTTGGCACGCCCGGGAACTCCCAAAGAAAGAAGGCTCCCACACTCACGTCTTGGAGAGCGTCACTGGGTATGCCGTCACCACCTACGGAAGAGGAGACACAAGAAAACGGACCAATGTGTGACATAGATGGAGAGCAGCAATAATAAGAGGCAAACGAACGGGTACTGTTAGGACATTGGGGGGACAAGCAAGAGAGAATATGGGATACTATTACGGCATTACGTTGGGAGAGATTTTGCCCATACCGGACCACGGTTCTAACAAACACGAGTGACTCAGTAGGAGTCTCGCACTAACCTGTTTTATGGAGGGTGATCTCCACAGCGATATAGCCATTATCATGCACTTTCATTTTAGGAGCGATCACCACGTGGCGGAGTGCCCGTGACAAGGCTCTGTCGTGCCAGCCCTCTAGTCGCCGCCCTCGGTCCATGTCGAACCACTTGCCGCTGTTGTGTTCGATAACCTTCACACTGTCCGTTGCGCATGCGACCAGTGCTATCACCAAAACAGAACAACACCGGGATGGGAAACATCGTCATGAAAGGTATTCCTTTGTCACGTAATGGGAAAAGCATTTGGAGGCGCCTTACTTGGAGTGCAATATTACTACTTGCCTTGTCAGAAGTAGACCAAACAACAATAGTTAATAAGTGGGTAACAACAGCATGCGAACACGAGCGTAATTTGTGTAAAGCGTCCCTGGTTCAAATTAAAGCATGGCTGCCGGATCACATTCTATCATCAGATTCCAAATACAGTCATTACACGAACCAGTAGACATGAGCGAAGTCGCCACCAGAACGAGAAACAGCCGACCGTCCATATCCACGTAGTTCCTTCCCGCAATTCGGCCGTTCCGTTGACTATCTGCTCCGCTTGGGTACATTCTCTCGCTCTACTGTCAGCTCCGCCAACTCGCCCAGGCTTTATACCAGCTCTTCGGTTCGATGACGTTTTCTTGTACCGCGGAGTTCCTGCAGACTCGCAATTGGTTTGGACGGCGATCTCGTGTATATCTCGTGCCTTCCGCCACACAAAGCTGAGGAGAAAGGTGAACTATGATACGTTTCCATATGCTAATCTATTGACGAGGTAGTTAGTTACTGTTACTGGTAAGTCACGCTTCGTATTAACTGACAGCATATTGACTCACGACTGCCATCCCAAGCACAGTTTTCATTAGTTGTTACCGTGCAGGTCCCTACTTCTTCCCACGTTCCACGACAAAGATGTGGCTAGGAAAGTGTGGGGTGATCGCTGGTGTGTGACCTGATTAACCCGTGCAGCTCAGTGGACTTGACAGAGGTTCTCGTTGTTGGTTAGCTTGGCGTGCTCGTGTATCTGTGACTGGTCCGGGACCCAGCATGATTTGTGTGATTCTGTCAAGTTTGTATTGTATTGTATTCCTTATTTTTACTTCGCAACGTCAAACGGGATCATTGCCCAATATTATGATAGCGAAGGGTGGGGAGGGGGGGGGGGGTGACATAACATAATAATAATCTGTCGTAATCAAATGTGCCAGTACTCAGTAGTGAGGGATAAAAGAGCAGAAGAACAGCAGAAGGCTAAAAGTAGGCAAGGTGTATCACCGTTGTGTAAGTATGTACTCTAAATCGGTCAGGACGGTAAAAGCACTAGTGGTATCACAGTATGGGTGGCGAGCCACTACTAGTAGTATCACATTATTGTCGACCAGGCACTAGTCAGGAATGCATTGTAGTCATACATGTACATCGCAGTTAAACCTAGTGAGCCACAACATGGTCCGAAGTCGCCTAATGATTGCGTTGTGCAAGACACCCGGAGTTGCAACACACTCCGTAAATAATTCTTTGTTGCCATCTTCAATAGGTCCGTCAAATAGTAGCAATAGGTTTTTCATTTGACCCGACGAGACCACACGACGCCTGCAGATCACAGCACGAACAGTTCACCAGCCACACTCCACGGCTGTGATCTGCAGGCGTCGTGTGGTCTCGTCGGGTCAAATGAAAAACCTATTGACACTCCGTAGACCTCCTTTGTGCCTACTATGGGATTCTGTCACACATTTTTTCTAATTGTCACGTGCTCTGCTATGCAGCGATGGCACCATTCTCCAGGCCCTAGTAAAGGTCACTAAAACGGGTAAATGTCTTAACTATGGGTTTGAATGGTTGTCTTTGGCGATCGCCCAGTTGAACAAAAACCCTGTTTTCCGGCGATTGTGTCGAAAGCGTAAGGAGATGGCTTTAGAACTGCGGCTGGGAATCATGGCGGTACATCTACCTGACGTCCGCATTGCTAGGGTAGCAACAACTTGCCACATATTATTAGAATCTGTCGTCGAGTTCTTGCAATTTTATGGTGATCTAGTTTTGTCTGCAGTCGCTAGGCGTAAAGCGAATTTTCGAAAATCACCTATGCGCGAATCCTCTTTGACGCTCTGCTCACTCTAATTCGTAGTTTTGCCAAGAGAACACTCGTGCTCGTGGGAGGCGACTTCAACGCTAAGGTCGGCCGCCGCCACGCATCCGACGCATACACTTGTTTAGGCAGGTGGGCGAACGGTCGAAGGAACTCGAACGGGGAAGCGCTGTTGGAGAGCTGTGAGGAAACCGGCATGCGACTCGCAAATACTACGTTTCAGCACCCTGCCAGACACATCACTACCTGGACTGGCACCATCCGACGTAATCAACAAAATGTAAATATCTATAACCAAATTGACTATGTGCTGATCCCAGACAAAATATGCCATGGACTGCAAGACAGTAGAGCTTATGCGGGATGTGAACTGGCATCTGATCACAAGATGGTGGTGACCACCATGGTGGAGCCATCAAGAGCCATCAGCAGCCACTACTGCAGTAAACAGAAGGAAGGTCGCATACCAATTGAAAAGCTCTCCACAAACTCCAGCCTTCAGCAAGTGTACAGAGACTCAATATCGCATGCAATATCCAGCCTGGACAGTGGCGTGACATGGGAAAAGCTTGCAGAGACTATCAAGTGCTCAGCGGAGGCTGTCCTGGGCAAAGACACCCGTGGAAGGCAGTCTTCCAGCTATGTCACCGATGACCCAACGATCAGTGATCTATCTACGCGCCAGAAACAATTACGAATCCAGATCAATGCAACACCAAATGTCGAGGAAAAAACTGCTCTGAAAACGCAAAGAAATCGCCTGCTCCATCGGCTGAGTGCTGCAGTCAAGCAATGTGAAGTAGACCGTCTGGAAGCCAAGGCAGTGGAAATAGAATGTATCAAAAACGACACCTCAAAAATGCATGCTTCTGTTGCTGCCCTCTGCAGGCTGAGAAGGTCTGGTATAGCTGTTGATGATGGGAACGGCGCAAGAATATGCAACCCAGCACAGCAAGCCAGGCGAGTCTCAGACCATTTTTGTGGGCAGTTCTCAGACTCTAGCAGTAAGCCGTTAAAGAAGGAAACAACAACTCTAACCAATAACATAACGACAGCAGAAGTGGCCTCTGCCATACGCAGACTGAGGAATGGCAAGTCACCAGGGCCAGATGGAATTCCCAATGAGATGCTTAAATATGCCTGCAATGAGCCTCTATGTACATCAATTGCTCACATCCTACAAACTTCTGTAGAGTCGGCGACACCAGATTCTGCGATTGGTGCTGGCGTGCTGATACCTCTGCAGAAGCCGGGGAAACCCAAGGGTCCATGTAGCAGCCTTCGTCCAATTGTTCTTCTGAATTCAGTTAGAAAGATCCTGTCAAGTATCACACTGCGACGGATTCAACACCAGGTGGAACAGTACCTGCCATCCTCACAGAGTGCGTACAGACCAGGCCGGTCGACGAGTGATATTGTATTCACTCTTCGTATTCTCAGCAGTTTAGTAGAAAATAAGCAGTGGTCATTCAACAAGCTGGGCATCGACCTCTCCAAGGCCTTTGACACTCCGCATAGAAACAGCCTGCTTGAATCAATCCTCACTGCAGCGCCTGGCGTACCTGATGCTCGAGCCATGGTCTCAACGCTGCTTGTAGACACAACGCTCAGTGTTCGAGTATGCGGACAGACTGCAGACGCCTTTCAATCTGGCATTGGCACACCACAGGGAGATTGCCTGAGCCCTGTCCTGTTTACGTGCTACTTTGAACATGTTCTGCAGCAGCTGAGACATCAGTTCCGAAGAGAAAGTACAGGCCTAGCACCGTCTATCCCTGAACTTCAGTACGCAGATGATCTTGACTTCCTCGATGAAAATGACCAAAATCTTGAACAAACCCATGACGTATGCGTGCTGAAGATGCCAGAACACCAATTGATGGTCAACGGCGCGAAAACTGAACGGACCCACTTCTACCTCGATGCAGACCTGGAAAAAAGAGGGAAAGAAGAATGGCGGATGGCAAAGTCGGTTGGATCGAGAGCTGGTACTGCCGAGGACATCAAACACCGAATGGTTCTGGCATCGCAGTCATTTGGCCGGATGCAAAGCCTTCTACAGTCATCAGGGATCTCCCTAACGTTGAAGCTGAGGCTGTACAATTGCTACGTTCTAAGCATTTTGCTTTACAACTGCGCTACCTGGGGCCTCACTGAGGCACTCAGAACGTCTCTGGACGTTTGCCACCGCCGTCACCTCCGCTCGCTACTCCGTATAAAGTATCCAAATATAATCAAAAACACGGAACTCTACAACCGCTGTCGCACCCAACCCATCTCCAAGGAGATCGCGGCGAGGCGATGGAGCTTCCTGGGGCATGTGCTCCGGATGCCATCAGGGGCACCGCCACAGGTCGCTCTCGATTTTGCTGCTTCTGGTGCCTTGCGGGGAAGGATAGGCAGACCAAGAACAACACTGCTAACCACTCTCTCACTGGATTGTCGGGAGAAGCTGGGGCTTGTGCTTCTGTCGCGACCTGGCCTAGCCCAGCTTCGGAAGGTGGCGTATGATAAATGCCGATGGAATTCATTGCGAAACAGCACTGTTAATTAGCCTGGCCATAATAATACGATAACATCTGACATGCTTACCTGCCTACTTGTGCGCACGCATGCATTCTTGCCGGAGATGTCTACCTGTGGCGACAATAATTTTTTCATGGACTGATCTTCTTTTTTAGTGTTTGCACACTCTTGGCTGCTGCTGCTGTGGCGCTTTTGTATTTGCATGCTGCTGCGCTCTGTACGGCTGCACTAGCCGTGTTAACTGTCGTACCCAGATGCACACATTCAATCCCTGGCTATGCTTTGGAATTGTTTTCGTTGCCTATGTCCTCATCTCTCTTCGTTTTGTTTTCGCTGCCTGGGCTCTCGTTTATCTTTGCGTGCTTGCTTGCTTGTATTGCTGAGGGAACATATGCTGGTTTGTATTCGTGGGTCCCCATGGTGCATGGGCCACGCGTACTCATCCGGCGGATATGTGTGAATAATATAATAATAATACTCGTTAGACACATTGACTGTGTTATTATACTCGCCAGGGGCATGGATGCCTGTGTTGAACATGACTGATTGTCATCTGTCCACTGGGTGACTGTCATGTCCCGAACGTTTATAGCGCTGGGTCTAGTGCGAGTGGTCTGCGCTCTATTGTGTAGGTGGACATGCCGGGAGGTGTGAGGCGAAGGTACAACTACAATAGTACATGATTGTACAGTACATCACTACATGGACATGTATTGTGCTAGTACTAGTAGTACAGTATTAGTACCATGATTACTGGTGCGAGAGTGCGTTGGCAACGGACCCATTATGAGCGGCCCAGAGGCAGTTGTCCATGTGTCAAGGGCATTGTAAAAGGACAAAACGGCAGGCAGACATGTCCAAAACGCAATGTATTTGTCGTTAGTGAGTTATCGTAAGGGCCCCAGTTCAAATACACAAGCAGCCAGTAGAACAAGACAAGTGCATGATTGTACAAGTATAATTATTGCATTAAAAGGAGCAAAAACGTGCTCGATGAGCTGGAGATTAAGCTGATAGAACTACCTCATTGACACATTCCATCAGACCTCGACCCCGCCTAACCCCGGAAAATCGTCTCCAAGAATTCAGAAAACGGCAGAAGTAAAGGAAAGATGCCAAACCGCAGCAGATGGTGAACACCCTCCTTGCTTAGGTCTTGTCATCTGCAGGGCCGTAGGCACTATCTTCGAAGCGGTTGGAAAGAGTTGACACTTCAAAACTCGCTGTTTGCATAAAACGTAAGCCAGTGGTTGGCGCGGAATTATGGGAGGTGGATTTCTTCATTTTCCCAAAGCCCATGTATAGTAAACTGCAAGAGATCGTCATGTGCCTTTCTGCACGGCTCTGAAGTAAGTGAGGCCGCACCGATCGTCATGTGCCTTTCTGCACGGCTCTGAAGTAGGTCAGGCTGCACCGATCGTCATGTGCCTTTCTGCACGGACGGCACTGAAGTAAGTTAGGCCGCACCCAGAACCAGCCCCATTTGTCACGCGATCGCGTTCGTAGTCCGCGCACGACTTGGAGTATTGCCAGGGCCCATTGTCAGCCCGCGTTCAAAGAAGAGCACAGACACGTCGCTGCTCTCTACCAGTCTGGGTGCGCTCCACACGATCCTCTCCCGCAACAACAGAGACAACGTTATTCTCAGACAAGATGAACGTTATCTCACGGCCACGAGTAAGGACTCATGTTCTTCAGGAATGTTGTTGTTGCGCTTGTATTCATAGTCGTTCAACCAAACAGGCAATGGTGCCTTCTCACAAGGAGACGACTTAGAGAGAGAGAGAATGTCTCCCGTCTCGCAGGCAACTCCCGGTGCCGAAAGGCGGGCTCACGCCCCGACATGGCTACTTCCCCTTGTCTAGCCCCCAAGACGAAAATGATAGTAGCCGACTGGCCGAAATTAAAAAAAAACAAAAAAAAAACAGGCAATGGTGCCTTCTCACGATGAGACGACTTAGAGAGAGAGAATGTCTCCCGTCTCGGTTCCATTTTTATGATTTAGGCTCGGACGGATTGGTCAGAATGGGCAAAAATCCAGCGGAAAGAACTCAGGCTGTTTCCAACACGCTCCCCCCCCTCTCCTCCTCCCATGTGGCTGCATAGGCTGAACGCGTCAGGAAGCGATCTGGATTAGAAGAAGGGCCACATTCTGACAGTGTGCCTTGGAAGAGACCATGGGCCCATGATCGCAGTCATCGGTCCCAGGCACTCTTGGCCGACAGCACTGGCGCTAAAGACCAGGGCGTCACCATAAAAGAGGCGCTGAACATTCAGAAAAAGACCTGAAATCCAAACATTCAGAAACACCTGAAATCCAAACATTTTGAGACACCTGAATTCCAAACATGCAGCTGCAAGAGCAGAGGCCGCCTGGCTGGTTCGGGGTATTTTTCGCCTGACGGTGCGAGTCATCATCTAGTAACGTGGTGCCAGTTCTGAAATACGTACCTATGTGTTGAGCTCAGAATTCTGCGGTGCTGCACATCAAGCAATGGGCATCCGAACGCTGAAAGACATGCATGTAGTTGACAGTATCGAATGTACATGTAGATGTGTGCAAAGTTCAAATATGCTTCATAGCATTGGATTGCGAGTTGAACAGGTTAAAAAGAATTCATGCACCAGTGTGTTATCTCTTACAACCAACAAAGGTGTCCCGCTGACCAATACGGCTGGTCACTACCACTACTAGTACTTCGTCAGGTTGGACAATTCTACGTTTCGAACTTAAAAAAAAAGTTTTTAGAGAAAAGAAAAGAACCAAGGGACTACAAGTTACACTGTAATGTCCACTAACACCAACAGCAGCTAGTAAACAATCAGCTCATGCGATAACATTGCAGGCCACTGACCGCTGCTGCTGGTGTTTATTTATTTATTTCCTTATTTTTTACTATGAACCCAGCCTACCCAGCCCTACTGAGACACTCGTCGAGAACAACATAAAACAACACAAAGGGCAATGTATCGTGAAGGAGGGTTCTTCTACATGAACATTCCTCGTACATACCCACTTTTTCATTTGGCCACTCGAAGGCCAGTCTACCTTGGTTTTACGCGGCGTTTAACATACATGTACATGTACACGTACATGTAGTCATTAGCACGTGAACGCAAGAGCGTACTACACAAGGGAGAACAACAGAGACCAATAGCGTTATCGTGACTCTGAGTTTCGTGTTTGGAATACGCATCACATAAATCTGATCAGACTTGTAGTCATTGGCACTTGAATACAGTGAAAGCTGGTTAGGAAGAACACTGATAAGACAAATGTTTGCCTAAGAAGAACTAGTATTCGCAACGGTATTGGATAAAACCCTGTGTATTCACTGGGTAAGACATAATAATGGATAAGAAGAACTCCCGTTATTGCAAACAAATATCATCGGTCCCTTGGTGTTCGTCCTAAAGAGGTTTGACTGTACAATGTACATACACTTGAATACAATCATGTACATACACTTGAATACAATGTACATGTACATGATGAAGACAGTAGTTTGGTTGGTTGGTTTTTATTTCACTTCGCGCATTCAAACGGGATGACGGCCCAATAAAATGACGGCAAAGGCTTAGCCTAGAAATGGCTATGGAAGAACATAGTAAAGGCTATGGGAGCACATAGTAAGAGAATAGGATACTAATAACTGGGAGTAAACGGGGAGGGGGGGGGGGGACAACGATGTATCTGTGATACTACGTGAGGATTACTGAACTGCAGAGCGATCAGCAGCAACTCGAACTACTCCCTAGCCCTACAGGCGTATGGTACACATGCATGCATAAACTCAGTAGTTCGTGCGTCATATACTCATAGCTCATCTCCTGTACGTGCCCTCGTCTTGGTACGAGGTCTCTGGAGAGTCAAGTATCATCCACTCATAACAGCTAACAGTCGCCAGGGAGGACGCCTCGGGCCACTTCCTGGGATATGTCTACGTCTGGCAAGCGGACGCGTGCAGACTGTACATAATGTTGACGTTCATAGCAGACTCAGCGGAGAATGTTCAGGTTGGTTGGTAACTCTGAGTTTCATGCCGCTACGCAATCGCATACATTTTGCCATGGCATACATTTTGCCATGGCATACCTGTCCTAATTTTGTAAAACCTGGCTGAATTTCTATTTCCCTGTTCTTGGACTTTTCTGGCTTCAAATGTGGCAAGGAGTAATTGCACGGGTCACACAATGCAGGATGTACTGTTGTTTTCACGATATCTACAACTATATGAGAGAGACACCAAAAAGTTAGGGTGCCAGTTTCCAATGAATGGACTGTAGTAATCTACTCTTGGTACATGTACTACATGTAAAAATACTAATGATATGCGCAAGTCCAGCGTAAAGGCAACTGCACGAAAGAAGGAGAAAGAGAGAGGGAGAGAGATAGACAGATAGATAGATAGATAGAAGAGTTCACAAAGAACGAAACAGCATGCTGTCCGCAGATTGAGTATTTTCGCTCCTGCTCTTGTAGTAGTTGAGCACTCTCATGTGGGGTAGTGCCTTTGCTGTTTGCATTACGCAGAGCTCACTGACTTGTCAGTTTGAGCACTCTGGCAAGGTACGTTCGGGCCTGATTGGAAATTTTTATTTCCATTGCTATCAGGTTCGGCCTCATTTCCTCTGTGCTGCGCTGACGAGTCCACAAAGAACGAAACAGCATGCTGTCCGCAGATTGAGATAGATAGATAGATAGATAGATAGAGAGAGAGAGAGAGAGAGAGAGAGAGAGAGAGAGAGAGAGAGAGAGAGAGAGAGAGAGAGAGAGAGAGAGAGAGAGAGAGAGAGAGAGAGAGAGAGAGAGAGAGAGACAGAGACAGAGACAGAGACAGAGACAGAGACAGAGACAGAGACAGAGACAGAGAGAGAGACAGAGACAGAGACAGAGACAGAGAGAGAGAGAGAGAGAGAGAGAGAGAGAGAGAGAGAGAGAGAGAGAGAGAGAGGGAGAGGGAGAGAGAGAGAGAGAGAGAGAGAGACAGAGAGAGAGACAGACAGAGAGACAGAGAGACAGAGAGAGAGACAGAGAGAGATGTAGAGAGAGAGAGAGAGAGAGAGAGAGAGAGAGAGAGAGAGAGAGAGAGAGAGAGAGAGAGAGAGAGACAGAGAGAGACAGAGAGAGAGAGATGGAGAGAGAGAGAGACAGAGACAGAGACACACACACAGAGAGAGAGAGAGAGAGAGAGAGAGAGAGAGAGAGAGAGAGAGAGAGAGAGAGAGAGAGAGAGAGAGAGAGAGAGAGGTGGAAAGAGAGCAGCGAATGGATAGAGGGGGGGGGATAGGAGAGCGAAAAAGGCGAAGAAAGACTTAGAAGTAGAAGGCATCTTTAACTCTTTATCGTCTTCATCTTGGACCTGATGTTGTACGAAGAGGTATGCAACTCAAGCCATTCCAAATGAACGTGTACCTGCACTTGCTTGTCCAATGACGCTCGGACGCTATGATTATACTCCGTCTGTGACTGTCTTCTAGTACCGGTGATAGTACTGCACTCCATTGATTCTGATGAGATGACGTATTGGTATGATGTCATCTCTCACCCGGAAAAAGTGGTTTACTAGTGCTAACTGCCAAGTCGCGAACGCTGCGAGATCTACTAGTGTCTTCCGTAATGATTGTATTGTATTTTTCCTTTCGGGGATTTCCCTTCATTATCCCAGCCCAGGATAATGGGTGCTTGCTTTTAGCTTCGAGGACCCGTGGCGTTATTGGACAACAACGCGCGCTTCATGCTCAATTCAGTGCTCTCTAAACGACTCTCTCGAAATACTCGCCTGCACAAAGAGCATGCTTGGCCCACGTCCACGAATAAACACACAGTTTAGCCTAGGGTGATCATTTCAGTGAAGTCTGAAGAGTCACGACAGGACTTTGCTCAGTTAGTGCTGCAGAGTGCCACCATGGTCTGTGTGATAGTCCACGGATTGGGCGTACACGTTTGGCGTGTTTACCTCTCGTGTAAACGCCCTTCCGCGCCCTGAGCTATTTGCGCCCGGAAAGATGCAGCCATTACCCCCTGCGATGACAGGACAAGTAGCGTGTTGAGAAGCAGGACTCCAATTACTCTTCATTCGACACTAATGCCGTTTTGGGTCAGGACAGAGGCGCAAAGTACAATGCAGGTTTCAGATCAAGTGATGCCTTAGTTAAACCATGTGGTACATGTAACTTGTTTCACACGCGGTATGAAAACAGACCTCCTTTAGAGACTTCGGAACACGCTAAGAATCTCCGGTTTACTGCCAATGAATGGTGGGGATTTCCTGCTTCATTCGAGACCAAAATGGTGCAGATGCGATCAAAAATGAGTGAGGTACGGCTTGTTATAGTCATCTTAAAGACCCCAAATCCTACGAATATGTTGCGATCCCAGGAGCAGCATCATGTTGTGAAATGATCACATGTCTGCCATCACAGTCTTGTTCGCGTACATGTACATGTGCATGTACAAGCTGATGTAGGCATAGTTCATGTCTTAGTGTCCGTTGCGTCTTTGCGTCGATCGAGATTTTTTTTACCATCTTTGTTTGACATTTAGGTCTTTTGTGATTTACCGCTAAACCGGTTACAACTTACAACTACATGAGAGCGAATTTGTGAGTCCTGCAGCGGCATTTTCGATTTTGTTGTAGAACGTGTCCATTGCTAGTGCATAGCATTCACGAGGGAGGGGTTCCCAGGTACTCAATAGTAACACAACCCTGCTGGCAAACAGGTGGAGAACAAAAAGAAATGAGGACAAGGACAAAACATGGGGAATGTAGGGACGACGTGCGGATGTGCTGGGAGCAACTCAACCGACCAGAGGTCTCGGCGTCAGCGTTGCAACTAGGCATCGAAAAAAATGGGGGGGGGGGTGGGGGGGGGGGGGTTGCACAAGACCAACTGCAAAACAAACAGAAGCTAGAGAGTACCATAAAAATAATGGCTTGGTGCGAAATAATGAGAAGAAAATAATAACGCGCTTTTTTAATACGAAATTAAGAAAAGGGGAAATCATAAACCACATAGCGCTAAAGCTGCACCAAATAATGATAACTAAACCGCACTACACGTGCTTGCGAACGAAGAGGTCGCGGGGTCGAGCCCCCCCCCTTTTTCCTACATCTTACTGCAAATCCCCATGACGCAGCTCACCAGATCAAGGTGTGGGTCCTCTTGAACCAGTAGAGACCAGAGGAGCGACCTGTATTTACGGTGTCGAGAGGCGGGCTCGCACCCCAGCATGGCAGCAGCTTCCCCCTGCCTAACCCCCAGGACGAAGTGAATACAGTAGTAATCATACTGACTGAAAAAGAATTCATTAGGGACAGCCGAGCTGAATCCTCCACATTCGATTGCTGGAAATAGCCCGCAGGTGGTTTGATGTTCCTTTTGGGATTCCCTCACGCTCCAGCGATTACTTGGGTGCACTCTTATCCAGGTCTTCAATAGCATGAATACTGAAAAATCGCCTCGGGGTACATGCACTGTACAGTCATGTACGTACATGTACAAGTACATGTGTGCATGTAATTGTTTGACGATGGTGAAAACTAATGGGACAGTTTGGCAGCGGGAACATCGTTTGTCACGCCTGCCAGGCACGCCAATTGCAAGCATTCAGACCCCCAATACCAAGGACACTTCCAGTCTAGTGCCTGGTTTATTATGCTATCGATTGCCCATTCAGGAGAGCAATTGAAATCAAATCTACATTGTGCATATCCATGTAGCTGTGTACATCCAATTGGGATATCTTTCCGATGGAGATTGTGTACTGTGCATGTAGATGCAGAATGCGGGTGTACTGCTTGCCTACGGATGCATGGCCAGCGCCCTGGGGCTGCTAGACGTGCGACCGGATTTCCATGTGCACGACAGTAGATGCCAATTTAAATTCTATGGAAAAATTGCTCCACCTGTTTCAAAGAGTTCCTAACATTCCCGGCCTCATCTCACCTGTGTCCCATTGGCATGCGTGTATCGTAACGCCTTTCCCAATCCTTACATGCCCCAATCGTTGCCAGGAGCTGCCATCCGGTAGATGCCTGTATAGTTTGCGTGTCCTGAGTTCAAGGAACAGAGAGAAACCGTTATGATGTTGTAGAGGTGAGAAATCGAGATTAGGAGGGAGGGAGGGAGGGAGGGAGAGAGAGAGAGAGAGAGAGAGAGAGAGAGAAGAGAGATAGGTCGAGCTGGTGTATAGTATTTTCTTCTTCCTTCATACATCACACTTATGCATTACAGTTTGTTGTTCACAAGGATGATTTGGGGAACCAACCACGCAAGGTAAGAAGTATCGCTTTTGGTACTTCCAGTAATGGTAAACTGGCTGCTGCCGGCCTATCTACTCCAGGTTTGTTGCGAAGAAACTACTTACCAAAGAAGTATAATATGTGACTATTGAAATATGGACGAAGGGCGAAGAACGAATATGGCGGGAAAGAATGATCCTGCAAAACGTGCCGCACCCAACCGGTGAAAACCTGAGGGTTTTGTGAGGATGGCTGGTGCTTACATTGTACAGGCGGACTGCTGCAGTCCTTTACACGTACCTGCCAACGATCCCGATTTGGCGGGGACCGTCCCGATATCGAGCGTGGTAATAGGCACCCAAATGTGCATTTGTCGCATGCCTCACAGCTATCTTTGTCTATATTTTCATACCTAGATGTCGGTGTGTCGTTGTCCTGATCTCCGGTTTGAAAAGGTTCACAGCTTCTTGTCTGGTTGAATTCTGCACGCTTTAGGTGGTTCAATCGCTCTCCTTGCAGCGCAGCCGCCAGAAACAGCAAACGTAGCAGCCAGTCCATACATTAGGAGAGGACGACGTTCTTGCATTCTCAGCACTTGTCGCTCCAAAGACAAAAGCAAGTTAATGAAACGCCAAAACATGGTTAGTCTCAGGAATGAAACGTGTCGACAGATTGTCAATATTGTACTTCAATGTGTGACAATCTTCTCGGCGCCGTTGTGACTTGCACAGAAATCCTTGGAGCTACATGTACATGTACATTGCATTATAAATGATTAATTCTGCTTAGCAGCTGGGGAGAAAGTGCACGCCACGACAGTTGCCCTACATCAAGGCTTCCCTAGGTAAGCAGTGGACGGTCTCGACGATCCTGGGAACGAATGCATCGGCCGTCGCTCATACAACAAGCCATGTAGTCCTTCTGTACTTGCGAGTTGTGGTGGTTCGTGGGTGTCACACTTTGCGACTGAGCTCACTCGGGGACGCGACCAACTGAGCTGCGAACACAGATCGCTAGCCTGCCATTGCCGATACAATGCCGGTGCGTACTCCATGCTTGGAATGCTCCGTACGGAACCTTTCAGATTCCCGAGCCGCTTGTTGATTTGCACAAAATTACTTCGGAGCACTCGCGATGGGCAGAAGTGGGTCAAGTGCGCCCCAAACCAGATGCGGAATACTTTTGCCCCGATTCTAAACTTGCCCACGACACCACGCCGCGTATCTGCGGATAGACATTCTTTTGGGGTGGCCACGTGCTGCAAACAGCCCACTGGGAGTAACACCAGCAGCGGTGTGAATGTTTGCTCATCTGACACAGACACACAGACACAGGCTTTCGTGAGTTTTCAAAGCGGCTCCCGACAGACGGACAGAGACTGAGATCCTCTGGGAGAAACGCAATTATCGTGAACGCCAGCCACTATAAAAGAGAGTTTTTCCTGACACGGCCAATAGGCTAATGTGATTCGGGTTCAGAGAGCGATAGTTCTACACCAAGTACTTGCAAGTGTTTTTCGCGAGGAACATAGTGATAATGCGAGCTTGGAAAATGTCAGTCAGAAGTTTTGGTAACGTGCAAGTTCTGTTTGACAATTTGGTTAGTTCAGCTGGTAGTAAGTCTGGGGTTTCCTTGTGTTAGTGCTATGCCTCAGTCCGCCACTAGTGTAACATTTGGAGTTGTTCGCAAGCAAGACCGTCATCGACCTAGGGTCACCGTTACGGGAGTAGAGACGGGATTGCGGACAGTGACGCGACGAGCTCCACCGCCGACCGCTCACATTCGTCCCTCCCACAGGGCACTGTGGGACGTTGTTGACGGCGTTCCGGCGCCGCCTGGCGTCGGCGTGCCGATCACACGGCGGAGCCGCACCGGCTGGACGCAGCCCATAGTCCAAGATGCGGCCACCCCGTATGCGGAGCCCGAGACACCCACGACCCGACAGCCGATAACGACCTGGTATAACGTTACTATGAACAATGAAACATCCAGGATTGCTGTGGAGATCAGGGACGTTAATGGTATCGATCCTAACCGGGACACCCCTCTGGCGGAGCATCACACAGTAGATACCGAGGAGATTTTACGAGCCATGGCAGAAAACGGCTCCACGGCAGTCTCTGGTTCTGGAGATCAACATTCAACCCGTGCTAGGGTATGCCAATTGGAATTGCCCAAGTCTGAACGAAGGGGAGAAAGGTGTCGATTACGCAGAAAGAAGCGCTGGGCCCGGGTGCAAGGGTGCGCGGATGACGTTGCTGTTTGGGTAACTGGCTGTGCGGGAGATTGCCACTCATGTCATGTTCCTGTTGCGGTGCTTTGGGAAGAAGGTGCGGAGCATCCTCCACCGCTGCGTCTGCAACACACGTTGTCCTGCTGCCAGACCACGGAGTCACAGCTAGAAGAAGTCCGTATAACGTGTACAGATACAAGAGGCGCTCCTCTGCGCAGAACGCTGAATGTGAGAAGAGCAACTGCGTGTGATTGTATAGTGCACAGGAACAGTTAGTGCGCCGTATAAAAATCAATTACACGTCCCTCTGTGCCAAGATAGCTGGCGGTATTTCCTCATGCCCGGAGCCGTGCAGGGTGCTACGTCGAGACGATATGTGCCCGACACTTATAAGCACTATAGTCGAGATCGTGTGAGAAATTGCCCGCAGACCGTCTGCCGTGCTCGAGGCATTACCAAGATGCGCCCAGAGTCGTAACCAGAGTGTGTTACCCCTCGACTTGAGCAAGACCTATTGTCGTAGCACTGCCTTGAATTATGATTTATTCGGAATGCGTGGTGATGATGCTGATGGTGGAGGCTAAGTTATGGTTGTTCTGAAATATTCCTGCAACAGAGAAAACTCGCCGTTGTCTATGAGAACACACTTGTAACACTTGACTCTCGCTGACCGCCAGAATTGAAACTTAACTTAATCGAATTCTCGTCCTTTATTTCACTCTCCTCTCTTGTATAACAGCGTGTTTGTCGAGACGCACGCATGCTTTCAGACAATTGATTCTGTAATGTATAGATTTGATCAACGATCACCGCGTTTGAGCTTTTCCTTTGCCGCCCCAGTTGGCAAATGCCAAGGGCATGAGCACTGATTAACCACTCTATACCCGAGACTGTTTTGTGTCAATGATGATAAACGGCGTTGTTGGCAGCAAGTGGCATGACGCATTTCTTTTGGCATTGTGAGTGACTGTTGCGAGGCAATGCGTGGAGAACTCGCCATAATCAATTGAAATACAAGCTTTTTAGCGGCCGGCGAACAACTTCACAAACTGGTAGACCTTTTGTTCATCACAGCTTGCTGTTGATGGGGACAACGAATGTACCTTGGCGTCCTTTCGGATACATTATAGCGTGGCACTATTGCACTGTGCCCACCGAATCATTGGATCACCGACCATCATCTACAAGGTATACTTCGAAGTGTTAGTTTCACGCAGCATCTACATGTACATGTAAATGGGAAACGTACTAGTTCCATTTCCTTTTAGTTCACCTGGGACGCTGAATCGATCTTCAACTATACCCAACGTATATTGTACACATGTAGCCGGACATGCACATTTGCCATGTACATGTACATGTACATGTTCATGGCTGTAAAATGTACATTGTACATACCAGCGGGCCACTTCGTGCTTTGATCTTCAGCGAACAAATGCTGGGTGTGTGTACTGGCGAACAGAGTCCCGCACTTCTAGAAGCTTTCTACATGTACACCTGTAAAAACAGTAAGTAAATTATCGTGTCCGTTCCCGAAGGGAACTCCTGCATTGCAAGAAGGTTGCGTCTAGGTTGCCATGAAGTCGAGACCCAAGGTCGGCGGAGCTCCCCAAACTCACCACCGCGATTCATGTTGTGCGTGCTTCCCCTAGCTGCATCTCATGTTTGGCATTTAGTGGTCTTTGTAAAAAAGAAGAAAACAAGCGTTTCGGAGACAGCAGTTTTAATGTACATGTACATGTAGCTACAAGGAGGATTAATTGTACTGTAAGCATTTCCTATAATTACATGTATGTCGACATGTATGTGTAAAATGTTGTACAATGATCGCAGGGCACACAACGAAAGTTGTTATTGTTGTTGTTGTTGTGTTTATTTTAATTCGCAAACCAAACGGGCAGATCTGCCCAATGAAAAGGTGGCGAATGCAGATAGAAAGCAGTAATAAATGAAATTGGGGACTAATGTAAAAGAGAGGATTTTTTCAGAACTGATTTCTTGTTACAGTCATCAGGGAATCTACATGTACGTAACAATGGAATGGGGACTACTTGCAACGAATCCTATATTATGGACAAATAAAAGTGAAAGAAAGGGAGAAAAAAAGAAGAAACTCCCAAATTCTGCCTTCACCTCAACGTTATACATGTACATGTACATGTAGGTCTGTTGATGCAAGTCATTCCTTGGTGGGGCGCGGGTGCGTGTGACGAACTATGTCAATAGAGAGCTCTTGTTACATGTATGTATCTGGCAGGACCTGTTTCCAGCGTGGTGTATCGGATAACAACATCTGTTCCGAATGTGATTACTGCAACCCCGTGTGTAACGGTATCCAAGGAGAGCTGGTTGCAGGCAGATGTAATTGGTACTGAACTATTGATAACACCTACGAACATTCATTCGTAACTCACGCCAACCTGTCTTGGAGCACTTCACACCTCTCTGGCCTCTTCTATGCGAAATTAGGTAGCTCCTTTAGTAGGCTTTACCGGACGCCTGTCGCTGAGTAATACCGCATATTTTGTTCCACTCGTGGTTCCATGATGCACGTGCGAAGCTCGTCACACCACAGTAACAGATAATCGTGTACAGGAACGCATGAGGCAGCAGTCATTGAAAGCAATTCAGCCTTTCACGGGGGCACTTCGGACGAGGGTGCATACCTGTGTGACCACTGTACGTGTACATAATAATTGCGTCGCGCGAATTCGTGTTTTGGGCTTCATCGACAGCTGTTGGGTGTGTGTCCCTGCCTGCCAAAGTTCTGCGCTACACGAATCTTGCAATGGCGTAGCCGTAACACGATATGAATTAATCAGTCTAGATTACATACTCAATAATGGTGTAAGCCAGCGACCCGATTGCAGATAAAACGATGTACCCATTGATCTTTTTCAATTTGTTTTAGACCAAGTCATTATTAATTAAATCGCTGTGCGTTGCATTATGCTTAGTAATCATTTGATGTACATGTAGCTACTGTCGTTCCTGTCATACACGATCTAGTAACGCGTACAAATGCTCCACATTCCTTCACTGCAGAGTTGGAGTATTTCCCGAGCTCTGGAAGAGACAGTTTGGCCAAAATTATAAAAAGGTATTCTAGGTGTAGTATTTCATGTACAGTACAGACACGGTCGACTTACATGTACATGTATCGCTGGCATAGCCCTACCATAGGTCACCAAATAACTACATTTACATAATACATGTACATGTACATAATTGTTCAAAGTCTTGGACACCATGGTGGGCCAATTACCGTTCCAACCAACTGCGCACAAACACCCACGTGTGGAAATACACAGTGACTGGCCATACGCCCTAATTGAAATCACTTCGCACCATGCCATTTCCCCCGTGTACGACTAGCTACATGACGGTCATGCACATGCACATGTAGATCGCTGGCAAAACTCTCAGCGGCGCAGCCAAGAATTCCAGGAATCATCCACTAAAAGGTTCTAAAGTGCTGACTATCAAATTTCTGTCGATATTTCCTGCTGCCACGTTTATCAACACACCCAGTGCTTAATAACTTAATAATGTTTAGTGTACATGTACATCTATGGGCACGTATTACAACAATCATCAGTTGAGTACTTGCCCCTTCATGCACCAGTGTCAGCGAGAAATTGGAGATTTTAAACGCTACATGTACATGTACATGTACAATGACTATGCCTTCTCAAGGGCCTACGGAAACATGTACATGACATTGTACATGTGCCTCCAGCTGCAACAGCTACCACTCTAAATGTACATGACTGTACAGTGCTGGCAACTGAAATCCGACCCCTTAGCGGTGCGTCCAACTTCTAGCGGTCTCTGTTCCCGTAGGTTTTACCATCCCGTGTTGGGTCTTTGCGATGTGAGCGCACCGCTCAGGGGGTCGGATTTCAGTTGCCCCAGCACTGTACCTCAACACAGTGAAAATTAATGATGGGTAGTTTGGGTCAACAGCGTGTCTCTAATGGATGAGACCACTGCACAATTGGACTAAGAACTGGACAGCTGCCCCATAACGTTTCACAAGCGATATTTCCATGCACGCTTTAGAGTTGCGGCTAATCTCCTGGCAATGGAAAGTAGCTCATTGAACGCTACTCACAACGACCAAAAGGAATCACAATTATACCTCGAAGCATGAAAGAAAGCGTTATCTTCATAATCGATTGTACATGTATGTGTGTATAGTAATATACATGTACATATACATGCACAAAACAATGGACTAATTGAGGATGTTTGCCTCACCTGCACACCCTGTGTGCTGCTCGGATTGCAAGCTAAATATATGTACATGTAGTCAGTCTATTACTGTGCCCGCACGTTTATATAGGCTAAAACGTTTACTAGTACTGTAATTTCACAAATTTTCGGTGTACTTTTATTTTCGGTACTTTCGGTGCGTCTGTTTCATACCTAAAATTTCAAACACCGAACAAACACTAACACACATAATCCAATAGGGAACTGCTTCTCTGTACCGAAAATTTCTGTTCACCTAACTTGGCCTGTTGCCCTCATACCGAAAATATTGAGCACCGAAAATTTCTGAAATTAGAGTATCACAATCTTAGCAACGGATAAAGTGTTCCTGAACGTTTTCTCGTCACAATTATCAATGGAAAGTCGTGACTGAACATGATATCAAAAATAGCAATAGGATCTATACATTTGGAGTGACAAAAACAAGGATACAAGTAGGAATGTACATGTAGCACATAATTCATAAGAGTATAATAGACTGGTAAGTGAGAAATACACAGGTGAGAATATGATAGTTGTATTCATTGCATTTTTACAATTATTGTCTCCAAGATATCTGTGAGGAAACAGCATAAACTATTCCTGCGTCTCTAACTTTCTCTGTCTCTGCCTCTCCCTGTCTCACTCTGTCCCTCTGTCTCTTTGTGTTTCTCTCACTCCGTTCTCTTTTCTGTCTGTCTGTCTGTCTGTCTGTCTGTCTGTCTGTCTGTCTGTCTGTCTGTCTGTCTGTCTGTCTGTCTCTCTCTCTCTCTCTCTCTCTCTCTCTCTGTCTCTCTCTCTCTCTGTCTCTCTCTCTCTCTCTCTCTCTCTCTCTCTCTCTCTCTCTCTCTCTCTCTCTCTCTCTCTCTCTCTCTCTCTCTCTCTCTCTCTCTCTCTCTCTCTCTCTCTCTCTCTCTCTCTCTCTCTCTCTCTCTCTCTCTCTCTCTCTCTCTCTCTCTCTCTCTCTCTGCTGATTTTCGGCGAGTGCGCACGAATTATTGGAGATTTCTCCAGTATTATGGAAGATAGATCGCGCACGCTACACACTAATCTAGCATCTCCTCAGGTGCCCTTCAGATAACAATGCCCGCGTTTGCTTAGCTTCAACGTCATAACTGGGGGCAGACGGCGTGGAGTCGCTTAACCCCTATCGCCGTCGGTTCTGGACACTTTCCGTTGGCACTGTGATGTATAAACCCTCTCTCAAAGCCAGCTGCTAACGAACCAATTCAGGGTGGAAAAGAAGAGCAAATAGTTCGGCAGCCAGACAGCACCTCACACACACTACAACTACAGTCGTGACCACCAATATCCGACCAGTGAGTCCAAAGTAGCATCCCGATTCGATTTCAATTACGTCATGCACAGTACGAACAGTGATCCGAGGGCCGTATGGGCGGCATGAGCCTTGGTGCTCCTTTCCGCACGTGGACAGGATTTCCTCAACCACGACTGTACACATTAATTACTAGTACTCGATTCCCTGGCCACAGTGCGTACGAGCGTAGTAACATTTTTAAGGTTGGTCCCTTTTTTTTCTTGCGATTACGAGTGCCTCCCGGAACAAGCTTCAGCCTCCTGCGTTCCTAAAATATCCCTCGAAACGCATCCGAGCACATCAATATTATTGTGTCTCTGTTGGGGGAGGAGGGAGGGGTTAGTGATGAGTGATGAGGGTTGGGAGACACGCAAGAAAGACACACCAATACCTCTCTCGTATAATGAAACACTGAGAAACTCGCTTACATTTTCACCTCCCATCGTTTAGGCGCTGCATCTGCGCCTTTGATTCTAGAGGGTGGTGGCGTTCCCACGGCGGATGCGGAAAACTCGGCTTCCAGCATGAACACGGGGTGCAAACTCTACTACTACATCTACAGTACATTTTACATGCATTTTGGAAAGGACATGCTCGTACTCTTGCTCAGTACGGATTGCCCACAGCATGGGAGTATGGATCAATTTTGAACTCAGGTAGGAAATATACATGTACTGCAGGGCTGGCAACTGAAATCCGACCCCCTGAGCGGTGCGCTCACAACGCAAAGAACGTTAATTAACCCACCGCTCAGGGGTCGGATTTCAGTTGCCAGCACCGTTGTACTAGTACCTCGGATTCTACATTGTATGCACGCCTCCCTGTTACCAATCGGGGCGCGTTTTATTAGAGTTCCGTTGCAATAATTATCGTCCGCTGTTCAAACTAATTGAAAGTGTTTAAGTTTAAGCCCTGGAGCAATTAGGGCATAATAAAATAATGGGCATCTGAAATGACATCGTCTTGAAATGCAAGCTAATGGTATGGCATTCCTCCTATTTTAGTTCAATGACTCCGACACCAACTTAGAGTACGCGGAAGTGAATTGGCCATGAAACCCGTATCAGGTTCCAGGGTGCGGACGCGGTGTCTTTTTGAGTGATGTTGGCCTCCGGATACATGTGTCATCCTCACTCACCAGTCAACAAAGAACAACATAAACTATGCGCGCCAAATTGCCCCTTGGAAATGTCACACGGCTCTGAACTGGTCATAGAACCTCTACGTATTCCGTGCTGTGAAAATTCGACGTGAGCATAATATGCCCTTATACAATGTACCGTAGATTCCCACTTCCCGCGGGGCGCATTGAAAGTGTTGTTGGCCAGCAATATGCACGTTTTCTCACAATAGAACACTTTCTCCCAAACATTAAAATTGCCTATTGTAATCCTCCACAGCACGTGCGTGCTGGACATGCAGTGCAAGTCACGTGAAGCAGTGCAATTGTCTACTACATGTGTAGTATCCCTGACTGTCAGTAATCACACAGCCACATCTCTACCAGTAGTTACATTGTAGTTCACAGGTACATTCTATCTAAGTGCTTCTCACGCGCAACCACGTAGGACTAGATAGCCCTGCTTGCAAGACCGGTACGGCATGACCTATTGCATTCATGCTGTACTTATACATTACATTGATTCCTGTATAGTCCGTTCCCAATCACTGATCCTCTTGATCCCTTGCGAGATTCCTTCCCGGTTCTAGGCATCCAACAGCTTTCTTCCCCGAATCCATGTTATTGTTCAGCCCTAGCTCACACACATTCAAAGGGCTTTCCTTAGATCTTTCAACAGTTGTCTTCCTAGTAATCTTTTGCCCTCGCTCCCAGCTGCTCTCTCCCTCTGGCCTATATAAACCCATCATTCTTTCTCATTGCTGTGTGGAATTATGAAGTGAAGAGTCTAAGCCCAAGAGCTTTGTTTCCTCCCGCTAGTGCTCAGGTCAGCCTGTATCACTTTCTGTTGTAAGCCCAAAGTTCCTCAGACACGAGCAGGCTGGCAGACACTACACATGTAATTGGAAAGTTGACTATTGCAACAAGCTCAGCCAGTGGTGGGATGGGGAAATCCGCCACCCCCTTTTACAAGCGTGTCGCGTCCCTAGCCTCATAGAAGACGAAGGAGCCGTTCTGCCAGGTCATGTCGCGGATCCGGTGCCGGCTGGCTTTTGCCCTGCTGAGATCCAGCATTGCTTGTTTGCGGGGCGCACGGCGGATTCGTCCCCTGCCAGCCATGGACACCTCTGTCGTGAGGGTGGTGGCTGAAGCGGCTATCCGGTCCTGAGGCAGTTGTGTTCGGTGCCGAAGGCCGGTTTTTGACATGACTGCACTAAGTATATCATAGTTGTACATTTGGAATTTAAATTGTTATTTTATGACATTAGACTGTATTTACAGCCATTTAAAAAAATAAAAAATAAAATACCAGGAAAAAAACAAAACTATTTCAACAAGGAGGACGAGCTGAAGTGCCATTGGGTTACTTTATTACACAACGCCCAGCTCTGTAAACGATGCTTATTGTTGCGATATTAATAATTCTTGCTTCCTCCATATTTTGTTTAACATGAAATTGATCCCATCTACATGTAGGAGTAAAGTATAGTCGGTAGTGAAGAGCACAATAGGGGAAGTGTGCAGCACTAGCCAGGAGAATACATCCTGTGTTCTTGAGGCGATGCTAACATTATCAAAATACTCTGGCATCTGCGATTACCTACATGTACATGTATGTTGGCCTCCGGATATGTGTCATCCTCACTCACCAGTCAACAAAGAACAATATAAACTATGCACGCCAAATTGCCTCTTGGAAATGTCACACTGTGTTCTGAAATGGTCCTAAAACCTCCACGTATTCAGTGCTGTGAAAATTCGACGTGAGCATAACATGCCCTTACACAATGTACATGTAGATTCCTACTTCCCGCGGGGCCTATTGAAAGTGTTGTTGGCCAGCAACATGCACGTTTTCTCAGGATAGAACAATTTCTCCTATACAACGGTCTGGACATGTACATGTACATTGCCTGTTGTAATCTTCCACATTTACGTGCGTGGTGGACAGTCATGTAGTGCAAGTTGAAGCAGAGTAATCATCTGCTAATTGGAAAGTTGACCATCGCAATAAGGAGGACGAGCTGAAGTGCCATTGGGTAACTTTATTTCACAATGCTCACCTCTGTAAACGATGCTTATTGTTGCGATATTAATATTGTTCCATACTCGCCATTTTCACTAACAGGAAATTGATTTTTTGTTTTTTTGTTTTTTGGTTTCCCATTCTCGGGGCCTTCTATTCGGTACTCTTTGTAGTTGTACTTCTGTACTGTTGAGCTATCCAAATTCAAATAAACATTTAAAAAAAATCTCAACTAGGCTAAGAGTACAGTCGGTCGTGAAGAGCACAATAGGGCAAGTGTGCAGCACGAGACAGCACCAGGCAGGCAATTACATCACGTGTTCTTGAGCGATTCTAACATTACCAGATACAGTAAAACCTGGTGTAAGCAACCGCTGGGTTTAGCGACCACCTGCTCTTAACGACCGTTTTTCCATGCACGGACAGTTCTACACAGACACTGTGGGACCTGTTTCTAAAAAGATCACCTGGCTTTAACGACCGCTGTTGCTTGCACCGTGGGGTGGTCGCTTAAGCCAGGTTTTACTGTACTGTGCTCTGGCATCTGAGATTGCCTATGCATTTGAGTGTGACAACAGCGTAGGCTGATGATAGGAGAAAAGAGACACGGGCGGTTCTAGACAGGTTGTATTCAATGTGCCAGTGTTCATGGTGGCAGTTGTGCTTTCCCGTTTCAGCCTACTGTTTGTGGGGTGTCTTGAAGGTTCGTGTCAGCACGTTCGCATACCAAGTAGAGGAGCCATTGTTTCGCAATGGGATGCCTAAACTCAGTCACCATCGGGCACCACGGGATGTCAGTGTTCTCTTTGGGTGGGACTTTACGGTCGGTTTAGATGCTCAGCAGTTGGCACACAGGTGGGAATGTTAAAATTTGGTATCAGCAATCCCGCAATCCCGTGTAGACTGGAGACTCGGAGATTTGTGAGAAGTGTATTCAGTAATCTGTCCTGGTACTATTTGCTTGTCAACACGACACGGCGGGTGTCATAGATGGATTACTTGGACGTCCACAAGACGGAACAAGTCCGTACTCTATAAATGTATGGTGGATGTCTTCACATTCCTGCGGATACACATATCAACAGTACTACAGTGCTGGCAACTGAAATCCGACCACCCCGGGCGGCGTGCCGCGCCGCCCGGGGGGTCGGATTTCAGTTGCCTGCACCGTACTAATAAAATAGTATACGGTTGCAGCTCCAAGTGTCCCGCTCGTAGGTACACAGGCTGGCAACATAGAGGTATTGTACTTGTATGCCAGTGCCTGATCGTAGGCTATGATTCCGAGACCTCCGGTTGGATGAGCCTCGCCAACCACATCGGCACATCCGTCCTACTCCCTTTCGTCTTGTTGTCCAGTGTCACTTCAGTTGTCCTCTTTCCCTGATTATTAGCAGGGCTGTGGTTCCTAGTAAACAAATGCCTTGCGTGCCCGACCCGAACTCAGATGTGTCATGTACACTCTTAATTAATCACCAGTATGCAGCCGCTTAAGCGTCATTCCCAGGTGCACGCGTGTGTGTGGACGTTTCCTTAAGCGACGAATCGATGATGTGTGGTGAGAGTCTGCGACATTCATTAGCTATCCCACAGCGTGGTTAGCGGTACGTTTTGAGGGTCGGTCAGACAGGAATGAAGGCAACACGCAGGTGCAAGTCAGGCTGTAGTGTGGGAGTGTGGGACCATGGCACATCTGCACGATTGTGATCCAACGAAAATAGCCGCGCAGTGTTTGCATACGCATCCCGCGGTGCTCAGCAAGGCTATGATTGGGTGAATTCATCAGCCAAAGAAGACCATTTCAGATGGAAATGGGCCTCTAAAAGGTTGGTACCCTCGGGGGCCGGCCCAGCGACCACATCTAACAGTATCACACTTAACAGTATGTTGCATCGCTAACACTACCATTGTCCAGTTGTGATTGTCCACTATCTGTACATCTCCGCCACGCCGTGACGTTCTTGAAGAGACCGGGGTAGGTTTGGCTCGGTGTTGGCACCTGGACACAACACAGGTGATGATATGCCGCGCCGTGTGGTAAGTGTGCCGGACTAAGAGGTGTTTTGCACAGTCACCGCGGATCGTAGCCGTATTCATTTGGCCTAATCTACCTACATGTACTTGCATCTTCTCCTATCTCTTTCACCGTATACTATACTGCAGCAGGTGGTGTCTCTCTTGATGCTCCCAGAAACCGTGTGAACGTTTACACTGAGGAGGATGGTATAGTTCCATTCAGCAGCTCCAGATTTTGTTGCCAGCTCCTACCTGTAATTGGTGTATAAAATAATGTGTGTGTCAACGCAGCGAACGATGGAAGCCAGAACGAAGTGGTGAAGCAAGGAGGTCTCTACGAGCGACTCGTACACTGATCTTGTCGCAGCGAACGGGAACAAAGTGTTGAAGCGAGGAAGTCTAGACAGCGATCTATAGTCGCAGAGAACGATGGCCCGGAAACAGGAGCGGAGTGTTGAAGCAAGGAGGTCTAGACAGGGACACAGTCTCAGCGAACGATGAATGCCAGAGCAAAGTACAGGCAAAGAGGTATACAGCAGTCTAGTCTAAAAGCACTGGCTCCTTTCCATCTGAGCATCGCCCAGGCTGACGTCTTCGTGAATTTGTTGCTTGGAATGTACGTAGTATAATGTGCACCTGCGCGATTTCATGTATTAATTTCCTATTTGAAAAGGATACACCCAAGGTACTACCGTTCCTTGTCTAATGCGTGAAGTACTTCAACCAGGATGAGGCAGTGTACGGGTGATTTGTATATGCCTTGACAAATGTTTGAATGGATTCATCTTTAAGATTGGAGTGCGTGTAGCGACCTGACTCACTGAGTATTACGTCATTCTACAAACGCATGCGCAAGAAACAAAATCATTCTCTTTGGTCACAACTTCTTCGTTGTCCGGTTGGCCAAAGTAGCCGTCGTCTAGGGCCCGACGTAAAATCCTAAATGCGTATTTCTAGCATTATGCTGCTGATGAGATCTTACAAGGTACAGTGAAACCTGTGACTAGCGACCACCCCTTGGGGCCAGAGAAAGCGGTCTTTAGTGGCAGGTGGTCCTTAGTTAGAGGTTTGCAACGCACAATCATAATGTGAATGCGAGACCGTCCGTGCCTGGGGAAGTGGTCTTTAGTAACAGGCTGGTCGCTAGTCACGGTGGTCTTTAGTTACAGGTTTTACTGTAGATATTGCTGGCTGCACGGAGTATCCTTTAGCCCTGCCTGGGTTGTATTCATCCATCCACAGTGGACTGGTACATGATGGTGTATTAAAATGTTTTCTATTGAAACCACAAACCTTCAGACATGTGAATGCACACATACGATACAGTGTACATTTACATGCGTATGTACATGCACATGTATAAAGAAGGCAGTACAGAAACGGCAGTGGTGGGGAGGCCTGGGCAGCTCATCCCTCCGTGGGTCTCGGAGTCAACACTGGGCGGACACTGTAATGATATCTAGCACGGCTGCTGTTAACCTACGGTACTCTCATATTTGTGCAATTGTTATTTTTGCTCCTGAATTGTCCTCCCTTTTGCTTTGCTACCGTCCTCCTCCTTCCTCCACCCTTTTTCTTAATTAACCTCATTATCACATTCGCTTCCATGTAATTGGGCTTGTAGCCCGTGTGTACTTGCGAATTCAAATAAACATACATACATACGTACCTACAACCACACACAAGCGGAAAAACCGTCAGAGATCAAATTCCATTACACAGTGTTACCAATTTGTAGCGGGCCGCAGTCTCTCGGAGGCAAAAATACAAGGGTCTCAGTGAACACACTGTAACTGGCAATTGAAATGTACTGGAAACGAAATTAACTGATTGGCAACTAAATTAACTAACTGGCTACTAAATTAACTAACTGGCTACTAAATTAACTAACTGGCAATACAAGAATCGTGAGCAACAGCTTTTATGCAAAGGCAGACTCCGTACGCTAATGTACGGGGATACGCTAACGTATGGGGATACAGTACGGGGATATGCTAACGTACGGGAATACAGTAACATACGGGGATATGCTAACGTACGGGGATACGCTATACGCTACACCTCCCCTCTCAAATACAATCACGTCCTCGTGATTCGAATACTCGGTGATAGCTGGACACCAACAACTGGCTGTTATGTAGAAGAAACTGGCGGCATGCATGGTCGCGTCGGAATAAACTCGACGATAAGAGATAGGCAGAATGGATGGATGACTTGAATAATATAATACAGGTATGGAGTCGTGAACATTATAGTAGATCGCGAATTACTGGGAGAGCGTCAACCGGAGTATGGCAAATAATATCGGAAATGATAACATTTGGAACTGTGTAATGGAATTTGATCTCTGACGGTTTTTCCGCTTGTGTGTGATGAAGCTCTGCCTCGCTTGCATTGAGCACTCTCCGCAGTTTGAGACCATTCCCTTGTGTACATACCTACAACCCAAGTTCTCTGTTTCTTCAGTCACGGAAACAATCCACCCAAACTGTGCTCAACGAGCCTGAAGAAGCCCTACTGATATTACACAGATGGCAGAGGACGATATGGACGCTGCATTATCAATGAGAGGTGTTTTCAGACCCGTCGACATCCGGAAGGAATGGTAGGGCCAGGAAATTGGGATTACCCAGTGGAGTTGGAGAGTGTATGGTGACCAGAGCAAGTTCTTTCTGGCTGCATGGTGAGAATCGAGAGGTAATGAGTCAGCCAGCCGCCGGGAGAGGAAGCCTCTCCACGAACACTACAATTATTTCCTGAAGTTCTGAGTCTCACCACAGTCTGCTCCTACACTAGTGATCACGTTGTGCACGTGTTGGGTCTTTGCGATGTACATGTACATGATTGTACATGTAAGCGCTAGGGGTGTGCGGATTATGCTCGCACGCAACCGATATTATGCTTTCGGGCATTTCCCGCGGAACTTCGAAAGTATGCTCCCGAAACATCGAAAAAATTCTCCAGAATTCCCCCCCCCCCCCCCAAAAAGAACCCCAGCACGAACCGTGCCTTGCGCATTCTCTTCAGTATGCAAAATGGACGGTCAGGCCCGTGATCACTGCATGCAGGATCTACACTACATAATTATACTAGATCTACATCTGACTGTACAAAGCTACTATGTGAGTGTAGCGACCTGACTCACTCAATTACGTCATTCTACAAACGCATGCGCAAGAAATAAAATCATACTTTTTGGTCACAACTTCTTCGTTGTCCGGTTGGCCAAAGTAGCCGTCGTCTAGGGCCCGACGTAAAACCCTAAATTGGTGACCCCTGACGCTGCGCTCTTCGGAGTTTTGAGCATGCCATCCCTGAGCTCGGCCCGCCGCAGTTTCCTGCTCGCCTCAACTCTCGGGATCCCGTCAATCGCCGGCTGTTGACGTAAAACTTGAGCCTCACCACCACTCGTCACTGGATCCGCCTCGGAGCTGCTGTGGCCCCTGCCACCCTCCCCGGCCCACCTGGATACCCCGCTATCCTGCCACGGCATTGTCCAGTCGTCCGTATTCGTCCTGGCCTCAAGCTGGAAATTGGCCACCTCCACCATCCGTACCAGCCCAACTGTGCACGCACGCAGGCACACGCCCGGCACCGGACCCCATGGAGCTGCGCTCGCCTCCATCTGTCCCCGCCTCACTCGGCATGCCTCGCATCAGTGCAGCGCTCCTGCTGGTATCCCGCCAAGCCTGCAACATGCAGCCGCCTCTGACATGATAACACTCCTCTGTCACGCGTACGTTTCCTCTTTTCTTTCTTTCTGCCTCTGACATGCTCTCCACCTCTGTCACGTTAACACACCTCTGACACCTTAACCCGCCTCTGTCATGCATCTCTCTCATTAGGGAGGTTCTGCTATACGTGAAACGTAGAGAAATCACGTAGAGAGCAGGTGTCTGGGTTAGAGTCTACGGCTTCACGTGTTTTGGCTCCAGATTTCTACGCGGAGATGGGGTTCTCTACGTTGTGGCACACGCAGAGAAAATGCGTACGGATTTGTTGGGTATCGATCAACTGCATGCAGAACATTGCCAAATATGGAAGGGGAAATTCCCAGTATACATTCCACGTGACTTCTCTAGGTGAAACGTAGAGCAGAACAGCATTTCTTTAAGTTACGGGAACGCGAAGAAAGTTCGCGTGATTCTTTGCGTCGCGTTCCCAAAACGTAGAGCAGAACCTCCCTATTTCCGCTTTCTGCATTTTTGATTTTGTTTCGGCCTTTGTTGCCACGTCTCAAACAAATTTCATACACGCAGCGCTCTCGCCTGTACATATGTTGTATCATATTATTATATTTTTGCCGTTCCGCCTTGTACATGCTGCGCTTTTCTTTCTCTTCTCTTTCTTGTTTTTTGTTTATCGTGCTTCGCTCCTCCCGACCTCACCACTGGCGGGGGAGTACTGTAGCGACCTGACTCACTCAATTACGTCATTCTACAAACGCATGCGCAAGAAATAAAATCATTCTTTTTGGTCACAACTTCTTCGTTGTCCGGTTGGCCAAAGTAGCCGTCGTCTAGGGCCCGACGTAAAACCCTAAATGAGTATGGCGTGTCCGGGTATTGCTGCATGTACATGTACGTGCGTCCATGGATGCGCAATTGTTCTCTGGCAGGTCCAAATTGACAGAATTCCCCCAAAACTCTTCTGAAGGCCAATGGATCTGGAAAAGATCGATAGAATTCCCCTAAAATTCCCAAAATTTTCTCGACGATAGTACATGTATTCCCAAATTATTCCGGGAATAATCCGCGCACCCCTAGTAAGCGCACCGCTCAGTGGCCGGATTTCAGTTGCCAGCACTGTAGTATTGGGAAATTAGAGGCCACATGCCACGTACTGCTCTTTTCTCTCCGAAACTCAACACTTGCAAGCCAGATATGAAAGAAAAAAAAAGATTTCATATCTGGCTTGCAAGTGTTGAGTTTCGGAGAGAAAAGAGCAGTACGTGGCATGTGGCCTCTAATTTCCCAATACTTTAAATTTCTCCGTGAAGTCCAAATTTGAAATAGCACTGTAGTACCTAACATTAAATTTTAGTAACACGCTCATCAGACACCTGTGAACGTGAACATGTACCAGTCGGCTAGCCAGCACATAGCGCATCCTGCCGGCTATGATTCTGAGGAGAATGGACGTTCACGCAGATTGCAAGGACACGGAAAGTACATGTACATGTACATGTATGTCAGCGAACAGGTGTATGATTGTTGAGAACATTGTGCAAGGCTGTGCTTTTAGTGAAAAGCTAGTCCAATCTCAAATAGTAACTACAAGTACATGTACATGCAGGACTGAATGGAACAGAGTGCACATAGCAGTTCCGTCAAAGATTTGACTGCCCAACATTGGTATTGTTGTTACCGAAAAGCAACTCCAGAAAGTCCCTTTGCCAATGTTTACTTACTCATACAGTAGTCACATACTAGTACTCATACCCGTGACGCGCAACATATTTTATACTGTTACGTGTACATGAACAGAGTACATGGTATGTGCATGGTATGTGCATGGTATGTACAGGGTGTGTGCATGGTATACATGTACATTGTAACTAATACAGTTACAAAAATGGATAGTACAATACGATCATAGTCGAGAGAGAGAGTTAAATTTATTGTTATTGTGTGCACTTGAGAGCACCCATATCCTGCTCTTGCAGCTGGAGCGATTTTTTTTTTAAAATTTCGGCCAGTCGGCTACTATCTTTTTCGTCTTGGGGGTTAGACAAGGGGAAGTAGCCATGTCGGGGCGTGAGCCCGCCTTTCGGCACCGGGAGTTGCAGCTCGCTCGACTTGACTCTACTGAGTGCAGAGGACCCACACCTTGATCTGGTGAGCTGCGTCGTGGGGATTTTGCAGTCAGATGTGCGACTGCGGGGCTCGAACCCGCGACCTCTCGGGTCGCAGGCAAGTGCAGTACTCAATGTACTACCTGGGAGCCCCGCGAATAAAACGGTTGTCAATAATCAGCTCATTTGACATCTTCTGGGT
Organism: Sycon ciliatum; assembly: GCF_964019385.1. NCBI lineage: Eukaryota > Metazoa > Porifera > Calcarea > Leucosolenida > Sycettidae > Sycon > Sycon ciliatum. Next base: position 39,104,373 of record NC_088645.1, on the reverse strand, counting down.
ACTAAGATTCTACTAGTGTTGTATTCACTATTCACTAGTACACCAAGGCAAACACCTACGATCTACATGTACAAGTACATGATTGTACATGTATCTGGGAGATCTCCTACATGTAGCTGTGTACATGTACATGTATGTGTATTGATCATGAGACCATTGTCAGATAGTGTGGTGTGCACTGTGCAGAGCTGTATTTCTGCGGCCGCACAACACAGTGCTATGCATCCAAAAGGGAATGAAAGCACATTATTGTAAGAAAGCACATACATGTACATGTACATGTACACGTACACAGTATGAAACGGGTCAGACTGTTGTCAAAATGAATAATTTTACCATGGTTGGCTATCACCCGCATCTTCCCGTTTTGGCTGCCATTGGAAGCCATAAAGATGTTGAATAAATAAATAATAGATTGTCGCTCTCATCCCGGGTTTGAGACCATTTTTATAATAGCAATAAATTGCCAATAATTGTGAGCGCGGAGGTCTTAACTTTAGGTTGCCTTTCGTGTGCTCCTCCGTGGCAGTCCAGGGGTGTGCACGTACATGTACACACCGAGCAAGCGAATTCCTCGGTCAGATCCAGTACTTTGTAGTGTACCGATTAGCGTCTACGAGCCAAGCTCACTGCGCGAAGAACACCACTAGACACCTGCGCGTAGCTTGCACACACATTGCAGTATTGCTTCAGGGTGTTGGTTTACAACTCCTTGCACGCCGACCTCGCCTCACCTATCGGCATCTACAGTAAGTTTACGATAATGCGATTGTCGGATTGAATCTGACCGCGTGTCGTTGCACGCGCGGTGGCTTTAGGACGTAGAGAGATACAAGGAATGCAGCTATAAAGTGTAGCTGGAGACGGAAGAGATGCAGCTTCCTCTATAATTTCCCTATCTCAAAATATTGTCACCGAACCGCGTTGTTTTTCGCGTCACCCTCAGGCTCTTCCTCCTCGTGTGAACACCACACACTCTAGTGAGGTCGGGGATCAAACGCTCGGCGCGTGTGTCAAGCCCCAGGGTTTTCGCCATTGCTTCTGGCCTGAGATAGGAGCGACCGTGTTTCTTCAGCAACACTTTCACAGACCTCCTCGGGTAGCTTTGTACGTGCAAGCACAGCGCATGCGGTGGAGCCCAGGTACTAGGTCTTGTCCAAAGAAATACATGGTACAAGAACTCTGGTACTAAGCCAGATCGAGAACGCGAACCTCGTGTAACTGTTGGTCAAGTCTCGAGTACAGAACCACGCGATGCTATTACCTGTGAAATGACTACAGAATGCACGTAACGTTGTTCAAATCACATGCAAACGCAGGGCCAAGGCGGTTTCCTTTTTCCACACCCATACACGTTCCGAGGGGATTTCACCACAGACTAAGCACTAGTATGTTTCACGAATCGCGTCGGTTGCTGCCCTGTGTCTCCCTACTTGGTTGACGGTGCAAGGAGACTGCTACCGTGAAAGCATGAAGTTAGCCAAGTTAGAGTGCTATTTCACTGAAACTCTAGCCATCAGAGTTTGGCGATTATTCTGATCACCGTGTAGACTCATAACATTCTGATGATGTAGCACAGTCAGCTGTGAACCGAGATTGGAAGAGACGTCAATGCGAGGGTCATAATCACTGCTGTACGGTTTGAGTGAATCACAAGAGTTGCTGTCGACATCCGTTGTGATGCTGGAGGAGTGTGGAATGGCTCTCATCCCAGTGCTGCCCACAGATCGTCACGGTATTCCTCTCCACAAGCCCATAGGTGGACGCGCAGCAATGTTCCTGGTACTAACCTTTCTGGTCATCCTGGTACCGTTGGTGACAGCGCAGACAGTACAATGTCCACCGGCAAGTAAGTATGTACACGCGGCGTATGTCGTAGGCAGGTTTGGTGTCGGCATAACGTCTATGTCACTCAAACTGTCCACCACTAGTACTAGACTTGCTTGTTGCATACTGACTGGTGTGTGCCTGCTTACCTATGGTGCGGAACTGGGAAATTGAGTGGCGAGACAGTGGAAAGTTGCGAGAGATGTGCCACTCTCACTCTACTGTGTTACATGTACATGTATATCCTGCTGATGAAAATGTTGACAATGTCACAGCACGTCTCCTTTCCGGTCCTTCAAACTAAGGAAATACATTATACGCCATTGCAGTCGTGCTTGTCAGCCTGCTCCTAGCAAACTGCACGTAGAAACATACTGCGTGGACGAGGGATTGGGTCAACAAAATCACAGTGATGATAATAATAACCCACATTGTCGCTACATGTACATCCAGGGGAGAGGGGAGAGGAATATTGAAAGCACAAATCACAAAATACAAATCCAAATGCCAGGGTAGAAAAGGCCCAGAGGTAAAACAAAAAACGAGGCTTATCAGGACAAAGCGCCTTTGACTTCGGACATATTGATTGAGATGTCCTGGAGATGGTTCTACACGCAACAGTGACAACACACAGACTACATTGTAGGTTTGCACTCAGTAGTGGACTGCATATTGATTGTGGGATGGGGGTGGGGGGAGGGGATTATACTCTTTCTCAGCTGGATTCCCAATGCACGTTACCAGGCTGTGTTGGTCGGGCCACGTCCTATAGGTCACAGATGTTGTTGCATATGATTGTATTTTAGGTGGGATTCAATTTAAAACAGACATATGCCTACTAAGAATGGACCCATGTACATATCAAACTCAGCGGAGGACGTTCACGTTGGTTGCAACTCTCTGTTTCATGCCGCTAGGCAATCATCAGACAACTGATACTCGGATCTACCCAGCAGTATGCTTATAAACACATAGGGCCACAACAAGCATAAACAAATCATGCGTACATGTAGAGCTACGCCAACGATTACTACTTGTACTTGTTTTGTCCAATGGGCATGTGCCAGGGAGATAGGGACGTAATCAGTGCAGGCGAGTATGAGCTTATCACTTTGGTCATCTTTTGTATTTTCTTGACATGATTGTATCGGTTTATTAATTTTGCCCGTACAAGAGGCTTCGTGATGTTTAAAAAAGAAAAGAAAAAAAGTATGAGCTACATGTACATGTTAAAACATGCACGCGAGTAGTGCGTTGTTTTTCAGTGCTTTTCTACAATGTCAGCGCTCGTATTCGCGTTGCCATTCCACGCAGGGTTAGATGCTCATGTTATAACTTATACCACCATCTCAGTTTGTTTCAACTACATGTACATGTAGTTGTAGCATTGTAGCATAAAGCAGAGCGTGCGGTACATGTACATGGTACATGGTACCTTTAGTTATCTACGGCACTGCACTCTGCAGTGAACGTTTGCGCACCAGGTTAGGAAAATGTGTGTACTCTAGCCCAGTAGGCGATCCTCTCGCTATCTCAGTTCTTGCAGACCGAGTCCATAGAACTATAATTATTTCACCAACCATTGTACAGTGCTGGCAACTGAAATCTGACCCCCTTGGGGGTACTTTATCCAGTCCCATGTTGTTGTTGTTGTTGTTGTTGTTTCTTTATTTTACTTCACCATATGAACAGGCAAGACTGCCTTCTCACCGGGGCTATTGGCCCACGGCTCTCACAGTATGATGAAAATGTTTAAAATTTGTATGAAGAAGAAAGGAACGGAAAAGAAGATGAAATGAAAGGAAAGAAAACAGTAGGTATTAATTTTATGAAGGGGGGGGGTATGAAATGGGTATTATCATAGTTGATGAGGGAAGTATGATATCCAATATTCTTGTTCTATAGACTATTTAGTACGGGCATTTCATGAGAGTCATGCATGGGCAAGGCAGGATTTGGACTAGGATAGAGGACAAGAACATAATTGATGAGCATTTGTTCAGGCAGAATCTGTGAAGAAGACATAGTAGGCACAACATCGGAGAGCTAGTTGAGGAGGGAGATAAGGTCATAGCCAGACAGCAATGCTTGAAACGTGTGGCGTACGTGGCAAGCGCGAATATCAGCAGGGAGAGAGCATGTACGTTGCTTCTTTTTTTCGCCACATGTATGGGACTCAAGCTGAGTGTGATTTGAACCGCCTTTGTCACCCGACTGTCATCAGTCACGGGCCGTTTGTTGTGCTGTCCCACGGTGCTCAGTTTGGCCATGGTGTTTAACACAAAGCTTATCCAGTGAGGGTTTGGAGTTAGACGGCCCCGCAGACACCCGGAAATTATCACTGATATTGTATGCGAAACAGAGACAGGTAGTAACAGAAGGATTTACAGCTCCACCAGGGCAATAGTCCGCATGATCTTCCTTTCTTTAGGCGAACATTATCATTTTTATGGCTGTAATGACAGTGCTGGGTGCCCATGAAGAGTGGATTTCCCCCTAGAAGTTTATTCTTTGTTTTTTATGAAAGTGCACATTTAGGAGACTTGACTTCTCAACTCCAAAAACGGTTTCTTCACCGCGATTAAAATAAAAATTAAGACTTGCATTGCATCACATTTTCGGTCCTGGCCCATCATCAGGAGTAACCCAGCATGTCAGTGTGTGACTGATGGCGAAAGAGCAATCTTGGGTATTTTGCTCGATCGTCGTAATGGAATTCACCCCTGCGAGTGTTGTTGTTTTTTGTGCTACCACTCAGGCACTGGGACGGCGTGCGAGTGCACTGGCTCGAATCCCTGCAGCAACAATGGTGTATGCAGCGCCACAGATCAGAGTAGCTTCACATGCGACTGCACGGGAACGGGATTCGAAGGAGCGGTGTGCGACGAAGGTGAGCGGTGTCGGCTAGAGTTTATTCCACCGGTGTAACTTTTCCTAGCCTTCTTCTGCAACTCGTACATTATATTATGCGAGTTGCAGAAGAAATGTTTTTGTCTGTGTTATTTTGCCGTTGCATGGTGCACTCTGTCCCAGCTAGTGCATAGCGTAGTGCTTACCACAAAACCCTAGGCACTTCGTAAGTACAGTTTTCAAGAACTACTTTTCACGCAGAAGCTACCCTGAGGCAAAACTCGAACCCTGTTCAATTGGTATTTTGAAGTATTGTGTAGCATATGATATACATGGGGATATTAATTTCGGCATGGATAAAAAAATTAGTTGACGGCTAGACAAAGAGGAAAAAATCCTACAAGTGGTTTTGCTCTTGTTGGTGATAGCTGATTTTTGCTTCAGTACCTTTTCCATTTCCATTCCGTCTATAACAAATTAACGTCGAACTAATTCCGAAATTATTACTGCTGTGGGCCCTCCTGCAGAGGTGAGCCACCAAGCAAGAGACTATGGCAACGTCAGTTGACTTGTCCTTGTAGTGGATTGGACATAAACCACTTAAATATCAATGGATTCATGAATACGGCCGTACTTCACTGCGTTAGATTACATCCCAAAAGATAGAAATGAGGGGGGGGGGGGGAGGGGCAGTTTACCTCCGTGACACTGCCATTTGTATTTCGAGGATTCTTTTATAGCACTGCCATCCATTTCAAAGAGATTAATCTAATCGAAGAAGAGACCCCTGGACTGTTTCACTTCTCAGCACTGTTGCTTCTTTTCCATTGCTCATGATAATTACCTCCACACTCTAATTCCTATATCACAATGCCAAACGTATTTTACATGTAGATCTAGCTTCATTGTGTACTCCGCTGAGAGTTTGGCGGTAGTGATGTAAGGGCAATGACGATGATGCCACTACTGTCCTTTTGAACATCATGGTTGACGGTCCATCTGTGTTTGTTCCCACCTTACCACCCGGCAAATATTTAGATTTTGATAAAAACAATTCAAAGGCTCTCAATTATTTTGTAATACTTGAAGTTTAAATATAAGAATATATCCTTTTCCCACAAAACAAGCTCGGTGCAGCACTAATCACGACAGGGGAACCGACCCTCCACCCCCCATCGCCAACTCACGAAGCATGTGAACTGGACGGTGATGGGCCGACTGAGCACCCCTGACACACAATACAGTGGAACGTGTTTGTTGGTATCTCTTTGGCGATCGGCGATGATCATCAGCAAAAGCTGTAATCAGTACAATGATATTATGTTTATCAACTCCCTCAACCTGATAATTGTTTTTTTTAATCCTTTCCTTTTGTTTTTGTGTGCTTCCTGCAGCCAGCACCAACCCCTGCATCAACGGAATGAACAACTGTGTTGAAAATGCTGCTTGCGTGCTGATTAACCCCATGTTCAATATCTTCGTGTGCGTCTGTGAAATTGGATTCGAAGGTGTTGGGACCGTGGAGTGCGCAAGTAAGTTGACATGTGTGGAAGGAGTCCTATAATAAATGGTACCGAGAAACTTGTCTGTGTCCGTTTTAGTCTACTTCTGTTGGAGCCTTCAGAATGTGGTCCATATGTACAGGCGAGGTGTGACTTTGCTATTGCCTCAGTATGTGGGTGCATAGCAACCCACTCATGTCGTATGCAGGTGTGACCTTTTCTTCGCCACCAGTTGTCACCCTACCCCCAATAGCCAAATCAATCAGTTTCACTGCCTATATCACCTTGCTGTGAGTAAGACCGCTTGAAACGTGCTTGGATCCATACAAAAACTGGATCCAAGTGGATCCAGTTTTCGAATTTTTCATTATTTTTGAAATTTTTGCTATGCTGTGACGTAGCACTTTCAAGCCCTGTGAATATGTGGGGGCCTTATGAGAGTGATCACCTTGGCCAGCTTTACTGTGGTAATATCACTGGTGATACTGATACTGGCTGGTAGTATACTGGTGTTATTTTGTGTGGCAGTGTCCTTAGGGATCATCGCAGACGTTGGTGTCATTGCAAAACAGCGTCCCCTCTTTCTTTCACTCTTGTGATGTTTAGTATTCAATGAGGAAAGATGCAAACGGGAAAAGTCTGAAGAACAAATTGGTCGCAGTCTTCATTTTTTTTAAAGACTTTCCTCACCTCATAGATGATGTTCGCTGTCTCTGCCCCTCTACCTCTACGTCACCCCCCCCCCCCCGATGGTGCGAGCTGTATACTAGTGTCTTAGTGTTGAGACCTTTGGCCGGGGGAGTACACCGCACATCACCAGTGCAGCTCAAGCAGCACTTTCACATCCATTGTTGTAGGTTTCGTCACTCTTGTTTGGTCATTCCTCTGTTCGTGAGTATGGGCACCGCAGTAAAACAATACAGCCATGCCACAACCAAGTCATTACAGTAAAACCTGTCAAGTCGACCACCTGTCCCAGAAGACCACTGCAACCAGGACCAAGGGGTGCTATTTCCAGTCAAATGGCAGTGGATAAGGAAACCACCTGGTTACAGAGACCACACTTTGAAAGTCCCTTGAGCGGTCGTCTTAGGCAGGTTTCACTGTATTTGCCATTACTTCTACATGTGAGTTTGTGCACATCTGTCTAGCAATGCAGACATGGGATAGATAGATAGCTAAGGAGTAAGAGAGGGCGAGAGAGAGAGAGAGAGAGAGAGAGAGAGAGAGAGAGAGAAAGAAAGAGTTACACAGTCGAGAAATCGAGAGAGGGACAGAGGAGGACAGAGGGACAGTCATAGAAACACAGACAGAAAGACAAACAAAGGGAGATATTGACAGACAAATGCAAGCAAACGGAAAGGTACAGAGATAGAGAGAGAGGCAGGATCACAGGCTGACTGAGGGAAACTGTGTGTGAATGCGTATGGGCGTGTGTGTGTGTGTGTGTGTGTGTGTGTGTGTGTGTGTGTGTGCGTGTGCATGTGTGCGCGTGTGCGCGTGTGTGTGTGTGTGACCTCTACAGATGTGAATGAATGTGACGACACACCATGCGATGACAATGCATTCTGCTCGGACACGGTGGGATCATTCACCTGCGCTTGCCAACCAGGCTATGAAGGCGATGGATTTGACTGTCTGGGTAAGAGGGATGTTGGACTGGGAAAATATTCATATCGCCTCCTCAATCGTTTATAATCAGAGGCATTGGAGACCCTATGTTGTTGCTGTATACTGTATTTATAGTGGGCATCAAAACAGGCATATATCTAATAACAATGGACACACTGTGAATAAAATTTTAAAGGATGCCCTATTGTATTTCAATCCAGAGCAGGCTGCGTCACCATGTATTACAGTACAGATTATACTGGAACGTTCAGAGATCTTTACAATGTGCTGAAAAAGATTGGGTGACCTTCTTTATAAAAAGTAAAAGGGACCAAGGAACTACGAGTCACACTATAATGTCCACTAACACCACCAGTTACTAAACAATCAGCTCATGCGAATTAAAATCCTTGGCTCTCCATCCGAGTTCATTCTGGTGACCCTCTTTGTTGTCGTTTCTGCCACAGAGATCAATGAATGTGCAATTGGAACTCACGACTGCCTGCCTCAGGCTGCATGCGTCAACACTGATGGGAGCTTCATCTGCGACTGCGGGTTAGGATTTCTGGGCAATGGCGTCGACCAGTGCGTAGGTATGAGCAATGAATGGTTTGCTCTACTTCAAGTATATGTCATGCTGGGTTGTGGAATTAGTGAAAGGCATGTTGGAATTCGATTCATCATAATTTCCAACTGTATGTTGGTACGCTCTTGGAAACTTGCCGGATGACTGAACGTAGAATAAGCCATATGCTCTTGGTTTGGTTTGCTGTAAAATCAGAAAGCAACGGGGGCACCCATACGATTTAGTTCATGAAAAGAAGGTTATTGGAAGTATGGCAAGTGCTTATGGAAATATTGATATCTCGCCTGAAACTTGTACTGAAGTACTAGTATTCATTCGTTTCATTCCATCCTATTGGTCTCGAAAAATATGATAACAACGCACAAAAAATGAAAGTGCATCTTTCCCTAAAACCAGTGAATAGGTGACAATGACAATCAATTTGAACAAACGGCGAGGATACAACAAACTTAGAATCGAAATCAGGAGAACAAGTTCATATCGCACCGTATATTTTATTTTAGTTTCACGTTTCGCGTGAGACTCGGCCGGAAACTGAGTTTTCCGCATCCGTGGGAATGCCACCACCCTTCAAGGATCAAGGCGCAGATGTATATTTTATTTGAATTCGCAAATCCAAACGAACACAAAATGCTCAATGACAAGGCAGCGAATGCGTTATAGTGATACAGGGAAGGAGTGTCGGGGAGAAAATAATGAGAAAGAAGAGAGAATGGTAGATATCTCAATGAAGAGCGAAATGTTATCAAAACGAGGAAAGCCAGCAAACGACAGTTCTGTAACCCGCCTAGTACGATATTCCTAGGACTAAGTACTAACTGCAAACAAGAGTACATAACCCAAGTTGACGTGCATGTGTTTTGTCCATCTTGACATGCAATTTGCTTGACGTTTTTTCTTCTCAGATATCAACGAATGTGATCAGGACCCTTTCCCGTGTGACGACAATGCTTTCTGCACCAACACTTTCGGCAGTTTCCAGTGCAGGTGCCAAGATGGTTTCCGCGGCGATGGGTTCACGTTCTGCGATGGTGAGAGGCCGCGCAACAAGAGACTGCATGTACATTATTCTAATGATGCGTGCCTGTGCACCTGTATGCAGAGTTGGAGCCGGTTGGAACTGATCACCTATGCATCGAGAAAGACAATGTCACCAAACTTAGAACATTCACTTATCATTCAAACACACACACGCACGCACACACACACACACACACACACACACACACACACACACACACGCATGCACGTACATAAAACACTCTACACTCTCTTGAACTATTATGGACCGGTCACCCCAACTTCAAGTTTAACGTACATTATAATGTCCCGTTTCAAGAGAAGTCCAGGGAAACACGTAGACAGTGAAACCTCGTTAGGAAGAACACTGATAAGACAAATGTTTGCTTTAAAAGAAGAACTAGTATTCGTAACTCCATCACTGTGTATTCACTGGGTATAACATACGGATAAGAAGAACTCCCGTTATTGCGAACAAATATCATCGGTCCCTTGGTGTGTAGTAGCTGGCCCTCGGAGACAATTTCACACACTCAAACAAAGCACTCACTTTGTGGTTTCACGAATACTCGTTAGGACAGAATTATTAGTTACACACTCGGCAAGTAAAGATAAGAAGTGAAAAGAGCACAAGAAAAGAACAATGCAAGAAGACAAAACACGCGGCGAACGGCAGCCATGTTTTTAGGTCATCAACCAATCAGTAATTTATATAAACCGGTTGCCGACGAAATTCTAGAATATTCCAGAGCTGTGAACTGTGATTGGTTAATTATGCCAATGTTCTAGAACAATAACACTAGCAGCAGTCATACGGGTAAATACGGGTTTAGCCATACACGACTCATACATTACTCACGAGCGACTCACGGAAAGGGTAATAACATGCAGATACAAAATACGCAAGGAGAGAAAAAATGTAACTAACTGCCCATCTTGGGGTTTGAACCTAGGAATCTGTATCAACACAAGCTCTACAAATTAATACTCTTTTACTCCGAAAAATATAGTTTCTATTAAAATGCAACTCCTACAGGTGTTCGTCCTAAAGAGGTTTGACTGTAGGTGCATTCTATAGGGGGTAAATACTTAACAGTATACGATGAACACGGACAACATCTAATGGGATACGGCCTCTGATTTCACCTTACCTTTGGTTGATGTATACTTCTGTCTTGTCCTGCCTGGCGCAGAGATCAACGAATGCGTTGAGGGACTTGATAACTGTGGCCAGGACCAGGGTCGTGGCCTGTGCCTGAACGTCGAGGGATCATTCGCCTGCGTGTGCTTCACTGGATTTGTGGCAGCAATGGGCGGCACGGCATGCCTAGGTGAGCAAAGCAATCATTATTATGTCTTCTTATTGACGCAATGCTCCATAGTTTCGTAGAGGTTAATCCGTAGAGAGCGGTGGCGCTCCTGCAAATGCGGAAACTCGGTCTCAAGCTGAGTCCACGCAAAACGTGTTTTTTACGCAATATGAGTGGGGGGAGGGGATCCACAGCATGGCTTGAACACTGCGTGGGGCAACTCGACTGATAAACAGCGTCTTGTCTGGGTATCAACACGTTACACGTCGTTTATGACATTCATCCATGCACTCGAGGCACACTCCTCCCAAGATTAGTCCACGCCGCTACTCTACATGATTGTATGTCCGGATGTTCCTGAACAGAGAGGAACAAACTTAGTACTCCAGGATTACTGACAATTCACCGCTCAAGAGTCCACTGACGGTATTCGTACTCGCAATTCACCAAATTGCTGCGTAGTACTACAAAAGGGGAGCCTGAGATTGCAGATAACAATTCTAACATCGGCTAGCTGCTGGAAGCCACATCTTTTTGAATGTTCTTGCTCCACTTACAGATCTAAACGAGTGCTTGCGGACGCCATTTCCGTGCGACGACAATGCATTCTGCACGAACAATGTGGGATCATTCAGTTGCCGATGTCAACCAGGCTACAGAGGCGACGGATTCAACTGCCAACGTAAGACCTTTTCATCATTGAACAATATTATTTTAATAATACAATGAATAAAACTATTATGTGCACTCATATCACAACCATAACTATGAATAGAGTATTCCAGAACGTTTTCTTGTCACAATAGAGAGGTTCCGCACCACGTTAAGTTGAGCAACTTTACGTTAGTGGGCGGGGAAAACCCGTGAATTCGCGAGTTTGCACTCCACTTACGGAACGTTGTCTACGTAGAGTACGTAGATAGGGCTCTGATAACGTAGCTGGTCCGTAAGTGGATTGGGATACAAATTTATGACTCTCTCCCCATATCGATCTGGTCGTACACTGCCGCGTTTGGAGTTGCCAAGGGCAGCTACGTGATTTGAAAACTCCGTATGGCGGAACACAGATGCGCATGCAGTTTACGTAAGACTTTCCGCAGATCGACTATGCTTTTTACTAACGTGATTACGTTATGCGGAACCTCTCTAATTATCAATGGAATTCGCGACTAAGAGAATGATGAAACTACTATAGGATTTATACACTTCGCGTGAAAAAAAAAGAGGATACAAGAATACGAAATAGTGGAGTCGAAGGTTCGATGGACTTCGCGTGTGCTCTGGATGGCAGCCGTGAGTCAGTCAAATGTCAAGTCAAGTCGGCGGAGTAGCGCGAGCTCCAGTGTGGGGAGCAAACCTTTTGTTACAAGAATAGTAAGAAAAATAGCACATACTTCGGAAAAAATTGCACTGATGATAAAATCTATACAGGTGAGAAATGATGGGAACTTCAGCTAGTGCAATTTGCCAATGTACATGCATGTGCAAGTGTGTGTGAGTGCGAATTTACTGCAAGAGTGTAAGTGCGGTGAGATTTTCTATGGTGGTGATATGAGTGCACATGTAGTTTTATTCATTGCATTGTTTTAAAAGATTATTGTCTCCACGTCGCTTTTGAACAAAATGTATATGTACATATTCATGCGCTACGGAGTATAGAGATTCAGCCATGCATAGCGATGGATATCCGTATGAAGTCTAATTGAAGGAAGGGTCGTTACAGAATATATCCGTGAATCTATCCGTGAATATTCCGTAATCCAGATTGATTTATGCTGTGCGTCTCTCTCCATGCAGAGATTGACGAGTGTGCTGAAAACCTGGATAACTGTGACGCCAACGCAGCGTGCATCGACACAGATGGTAGCTTCATCTGTTCCTGCAATCCGCCATTAATCGGTGACGGACGCACATGTTCAGGTAACTGATAAATCTTCTCAGTGATCGAAGTCATTATCCCTAACCTATTGAGGCCGAATCAGGCCATACCTGATTCTCAATGGCTAAGGAAGTGTATAGATAACCTTGAAATCATTATCAGAAGAGTTTCCAGAGGAACCATGAAGTTGAAGACTACTGCAGCTCCACTCCATCTGTACTTATGGCTGATTTATGTCAATTTTATGGTAGTAAATACACAAAGGTGCATTTAACACCATTGTTTCTACAGGACGCCGCATAAAAGGTCAGGTAGAGCTGTGAAAAGTTTGGATCCCGCAGATATCACCGGACAACATGAAAACATCTCCAGAATCTCTATCTCTCCTCTCTCTGTCTATCTCTCTCTCTCTCTCTCTCTCTGTCTCTCTCTCCCTCTCTCTGTCGGTGTCTCTGTCTCTTTCTCTCTCTATCTGTCTGTCTGTCTGTCTCTCTGTGTGTCCCTCTGTCTCTCTGTCTCTCTGTCTGTCTCTCTGTCTCTCTCTGTCTGTCTCTCTCTGTCTCTCTCTGTATCTCCCTGTCTCTTTCTGTCTCTCTCTCTGTCTCTCTCTGTCTCTCTCTGTCTCTCTGTCTCTCTCTTTATCTATCTCTCTCTCTTTCTCTCCCTCTCTCTCTTTCTCTATCTCTCTCTCTATCTCTTTCTCTTTTTCTCTTGGATTGGATTTTTGGATTGGATTTATATTTATATTGGTGACTATAACAGACAATTGCCTAATAACAATAGACCCACTCGAGGGAAAGATGCTCTCTCTTTCTCTCTCTCTCTCTCTCTCTCTCTCTCTCTCTCTCTCTCTCTCTCTCTCTCTCTCTCTCTCTCTCTCTCTCTCTCTCTCTCTCTCTCTCTCTCTCTCTCTCTCTCTCTCTCTCTCTCTCTCTCTCTCTCTCTCTCTCTCTCTCTCTCTCTCTCTCTCTCTCTCTCTGTCTCTCTCTCTGTGTCTGTCTCTCTGTGTCTCTGGCTCTCGCTCTCTCACTATTTCTCTTTATAGTGTAAGGCGATGCCTCACTTGTGTGAACCATTGAAAGAGTGCCCTGTCATAGGAGAAAACGGGCTGTATGGATTCCTAGTTAACGAATAATGACAATACATACTTTCATCTACTCCTAAAAGCTGGGCAGACTACACCATATTTCCTTTTTTCCTTCAGGACTCATAGGTAGGGTTGTGTTTAACGTAAGCAATTTTCAAGCCAGTGCTAACCTTTGTTTCCTGTTGTCCATTGTCGACTTTGTCCTGCAGCTGGCTCTCAAAGTGACAATGATGGCAGCGTGAGCGACGGTGGGGATGGAAGCGTGTCCAATTCATAGGAGCTCTGGAGTGCTATGCAGCAATGCTCCAGCGTTGGCAACTAGCACTCTCTGCTTTCGGCCCGGATATCTGACCACCACTAACGATCTTCACATGCTTGTAATCAAGAGTACATACCCCGGGGTTATGTACTCTTGTTCTAATGCGTTATACTCGCTGATCTCACTTGGGAGCACTATGTGCGCAAAGACATAAACGAACAATGTATGCATACGTTGATTTGCCTCGTTTTCTAGGTTTCTTGATCGCGCGAGCTGATGTGGGCAATATAGGCTAAAGATCTTGAGAATAATTCTCAATCATAAGTTGCGTATCTCCCGTCACACCGGGAAAGCTGCTGCATGTAGAAGATCCCTATAATTATTATAGTAGAGCTAGTTGGAACCTTTTCTTCTTCTTTTTCTATTAACTTTAGTGTTATGAGCACCGGCCAACTGGGAAACATGTGGAAAGGAACAACAGAAAGACAGGACAAAACGTTGGCATGGAGTAGGCTGACCTCGGAGGTTTTCATCCTTTAGGTGCCTGATCAATGCCATATGGTCATGAAACGCCGAGGTGCACAAAAGGACCCGGCCTCCTCATCATAGCCCCCCCCCCCCCCACACACACACACAATGGTTGCCTCTTTGCTTTGTCATACCACAACCGGCATCCAACGCGGTGAACCCCTCGATAGGCGATTTGCCTTTGGGTCATCCTAATCAAGTTATTATAGGCAAGTTACAAGGTTCTAGTCTTGGCTGTCAGCGTTGATAAAATGTTTAGTTTTCCTTTTTCTATTCTTCCAGAGCCTGACCGTATTGTAAACTGTCTATATTCACAAATAAAGGAACACCTTGGCTAGGCGAAACAGGACACATGCCTGCGCAGGCTGCTTGGTGGGACAACCTCCCATCCTTGTTTCACTTCTTTTGTCGTTTATGTGATAACGACACATGTACGTGTAAAGCGGAATCATACATATTCACATGTGTCTCTGCATCACGAGTGCCCAACTCGCGTCGCTTGAGAATCACAACTCTGCTCCCTTTTCGCGTTTGTTCTCGCTAGTCTACCTTCCGCTGCCTATTCGCTGCTGAACAGTGGAGCAAGGTACATGTATATCTGTTGCAGTCTTGCTTTGTCATTCACCACCAACAAGTACAAGTACACTCATACCTCGGTTATCCGGACCCCGAAGTTACGGGTACTTCGGTCTACCGGGCACCCTGGGGGCAAGTTTCAGTGGAAATATTACTACTCCTTTGTCACTTTGTGTGGAAAAAGTGACGTCACATGCCATGTTCTGTGCACACTTGTGCACTTTCCCCATCAAGATGTATATGATTCGGAGTTACGGACATTTCAAAGTTACGGGCAGTGCAAGGTCCCGGACTGCCCGGATAAACGAGGTATGAGTGTACATGACTGAATGTGTACCTATGTGCCTGTACTGGGGTTGCCCTGGTTCGGTTGTTGGAATTTGACACGAAGTGCAACCAGACCAGACCAGATCCGATTACCGTACTCGCGCGATTAGTGCCCCTGGTGCACTATTTTTTCAATGTCCATCACAGATGGGGCAGTATTCAAGAGAGGGCACTATTTTTTCATTGCGTCATCCAGCGTATTAATGAAAACAAAGAAAAACAGAGTCTAAAGTGTACTGTAAACGCTCACGACTCCACAGAAACGGGAACAAGACTTGCGATTTTGTTCCTGAAAACACCAGTGCAAAGCAATGGCCAAGAACATTAGCAAAAGAACACTAAACTTGCACGTGAGCGTGGTTACAAGACCGAGGGAGGGGGGACTATTCAAGAAAGGGCTATCTTTTTCATTGGCTCTTGGAGACTAGGGCACTATTCAAGAGAGGGCTCTAATCACGCGATTACGGTACGTGTACATCACTTCATTGTGCTTGTATTTGTTTACGTCCAGCAGCACTCGTGCCACATCCAACAACAACAACAACAACAACAACAACAACAACAACAACAACAACAACAACAACAACAACAACAACAACACTGATCTATATTTCATTAATTTAAAAATAATTTATGGGCCACAGGCCATCGTGTTAATAAAGATTTGAACAACAATAAAAATAAATGAACAACAACCTCTCCCATACTTGTAGAATTCAAAGCGACGTAAATTACTTTCCAACTCCATAACCGGCAGCCCCACCCACAGCATCTCACCTTCACATGTACAGTGCTGTTGAAGACCATACAGCACAGCTGGCACGGACCCTTCTCTGCAGCCCCACTGGCGTTCAAACTCTGAATGCTCTGGCCAAGCACAGCTTTCACCATGCCACGCGCCAGCCATTAATTTACGTCCAAACACCGAGAAAAGACAGAGGTGACGGCTAATGTGATTACTACTAGTAATAATCATGGCGCATGTACATCCTCCTGGGGACGACTACATTGTAGTATGGAGTGGAAACTTTGCAGTGCTCTTGCGCCTCTTAATACATGTCTAGCATGCCTGAATAGAGCTGTCTGCATAGCTTTCTATTCAAAACAAATCTACATAATATGGAAAGTAAGAAAGCACCAAGGAACTACAAGTTACGCTATAGTGTCCACTAACATCACCAGCTACTAAACAATCAGCTCATGCGATAACATTGCACGATACTGACCGACTGTATTGACGTTCTACAACCAACTAGCTAACTGCTCTAGCACATCTTGGATGTGCACTACAACAGCCTTCCAACTTGGAAGGTTTTAAGTTATCGAAATAACATAAGGAGGGGAAGGTGAGCGCAACCAAGATAAGCTCGAGCTGAAAGTCTCAGCTGTGAAGGACGTTGGCGGATGTTCATGCATGTCGATGACGATACTGGCAAGACCATTGGACAATACGGTCAAACCACGATTCAAGGACGCAAAGCAGCATTGCACACAACGTGCGTGGCTCAAAAGATGCAAAGATCAAGAAAAGGGGAAGCTATGCGAACAAGAATCATGCAAAACCGAACTGTTGCACTCACCTTCCCCTCCTTATGTTATTTCTATAACTTAGAACCTTCCAAGTTGGAAGGCTGTTGGAGTGCGCATCCAAGATGTGCTAAAGCTGTTAGCCAGTTAGTTGTAGAACGTCAGTACCGTCGGTCAGTATCGTGCAATGTTATCGCATGAGCTGATTGTTTAATAACTGGTGGTGTTAGTGGACATTACAGTGAAACTTGTAGTTCCTTGGTCCTTTTTACTTTTTATAAATAATCCTTGGCTCTCCATCCGAGTCCATCATAATAATTGATGATGGAAATTGGTATGATTATAATTAAAGTCGGATGGAGAGCCAATTATGAAAATTGAAAAAGAGAGAACCAAAAGTTTTCAATTATCCGTTTTGTCCAACACTAAAGATGCGCAACAATTAGCACAAAACTGACTGATGTGATACTGACATTGAACGACCTGATGCTTTGCTGCTTCACGTCTGGAATGCGCAAACCAACAGCCTTCCAACTTGTAAGGTTCTAAGTTATGAAATGACGTAGGAAAGGGGAGGGAAGGTGGGCGCACTCACATCACGGCGAACTAAGCGAACAGTGAAATATCCTGCTTATATTCTTTAGTATTGGACAAAACGGATAACTAGCAAACTTATAGTCCTCTTTTTTATTATAATTATACAAACAACGAGAACAATCAAGGCTTCCTTGTTGCTACCGTTCAAGTTTCATGCTTTCGCAATCATCAGGCAACAGCTGCGTGATGATTGCGAGAGCATGAAACTTGTAGTAGCAGCAAACAAGCCTTGATTGTCCTTGTTGTTTTGTATTACGCTCTGCCTCCGCCGTGGTGTTGAGCACTGTCAGCACACTGGGTACATCCTTTGCTAGTATAATTATAGTCTCAGTGTATCTCAAGACACACCCCCCTTACGTAGAATCTACCACGCAATAGAGAACCAGGCCTGGTCTACACTGTAAGCACTATACGTTTGGCATAGTGGTGATCATAGTGGTGATCATAGTGGTGATCATAGTTCGACACATTCAACCGGGCATCTGCCTTGAAACCAAGCAGACAGATTCCACTTTGAGTCTTCAAAAATTGTGTACATAGTGTCGAGAACACCACTCACAGGAAACACTGCCAGGAGTTAAAAACACATCCAATCAATGGTCATGCCAAGAGGAGGGATGATTCCTGCAACCCTCCTCACCCATCCGTCCACATGCCGCTCTTCCCTTTTATTTTCATTTATTTTTATTTTTACTGGGAACACAGCCTTACAAAGAGACATGTGGAGACACACACGATGTAGGGACGTCGTGCCGATGTACAGGGAGCAACTCGACCGACCAGAGGTCTCGGCGTTAGCGTTGCAACCTGGCATCGAAAAAGGGAGGGGGGGGGGTTGCAGGGTCAAGTAGCAAAAATAATAATTTGGTGCGAGAAAGGGGAACTAATATTGCACCAAATAATATAAATACATGTAGTAACTGAATCGGATCCTACTGATGGTTGATAAATATGGTGGTAAAGACACACCTGGCAATATAGCGGTAAACACACGCCTGCCCACACACGCCCTCTAGGCTGCAAAGTTCTGGCACAGAGCTCTCCTTCTCACCACCACCACGAAAATCAGTTCGCGCCTGGCGCCTGGTCGATGCATGGTTGGCGGTATCCGACATAGCAGGTTGGTACATCAAGTAGCGCATGGCACATAGAAGATGACACAGCAACGACATAGCCCGATTGCGACGCACGTTTCGTCCCCGGTGGACTCATCAGGCGATCTTCTTCTTGGATGTCTTCATACGGAGCTTGACTCGGGAGAATGAAGTTGAAGACACCACTGCAGCTGTACTTATGGTTGATAACATAATTATGGTGGATCCTACTGAAACCGCTTATCGCCTTCCTCGCACACAAGCGCGCCGCGCACACATAAACACAAGCACAATCAAACTGTCACACTCACACATGTACTTGCTCACTGCCCAACCTGGACACATTGGTGCCAGCAGGAGAGGCCCTGATAACAGATAAGGATTATTGGAAAGGTGATTGGACCGGAGGATGCACCCAGTGTGCTAACAGTGCTCACCCCCGCAAAGGCAGCGCGTAATACACAGAACAACAAGGACAATCATGGCTTGTTTGCTGCTACTTCGGCATCATCAAGCAAGTTGCCTCATGATTGCGAGAGCATGAAACTTGAAATAGCAGAAAACAAGCTTTGATTGTCCTTGTTGTTTTGTGTTTGTGTTTGTTTTGCTCTGGAAAGATGATTGGATAAAATGAGAGGACACAATGTTACGAGTTACGACTAACTGTCTACCAACGTAACCAGATCTTGTACAGTCAGCGAGTGCGACAAAATGGCACAAAACTGACAAGGAGTACTGAGACATTCAACGACCTGACACCTAGCTCCAAGATGTGTTGGATCTAGGTGTCAGGTCGTTGAATGCTCGCTGACTGTACAAGATCTGGTTACGTTGGTGGACAGTTTTTCATAACTCGTAACATTGTGTCCTCTCATTTTATATATGAATACTTTGCCTCAACATCCGAGTTTAAATTTGGCAAGATGATTCGATGTCATATTGACCCACCCAACTCCGGACACCCCGCGAAATCCCCAGATTCTGGGTTGATTTGGAAATGATCTCACTTATGGGCTCAAATCCCAGTAATCGGGTGGGATTACGGATTGACGGCATCTGGGTATCCGTCCCGGGATCCAAGTGCTTGCCCCCATTGAAGATAATACTTGCTACAAGACTTCCTGTTGGTGCGGTTAATTCAGAATTGATCTGATAATTACCAATGATTACACTGTCAAAACCAACAAAGGTGCCAGGAACCACATTACACCTTCAAGCAGTCGAGCCCTTTGGCCACAGACCCAGTACTATTCAACGTAATTATGTGTACCTATCAACCGAACTACATGTAGTTGACCCAACCAACCCCCATCCCCCCCCCCCCCCCTACACGCACCCCCCCCCCCCACACACACACGCAAATTCGCATACGCGCACGTACGTTCACGTAATAATATGTGCAGCATACATGTATATACATGCCTTCGTACACACTGTGTGGGTTGCTAAATCAGAGTGGATCTGATAATTGTAAGCACCACAAACGAACGTGAATCTAGCCAGAAGTAGACTATGGTTAAAGGGGAACTACACCCAAAAATCAAAACTTCATGGTCCGTAGAGTTTTGGACGCTGAGTCGAATGGTGAAGGTCCCACTTCGATCCGACCAAGCGTTCTTGAGATATATCAGTTTGCAATTGTCCTTTTCGGGTCCGTGCCGTGACGTCACAACCCCGTGACGTCATTGAGACTTGGTGATCCTTTGGCCAGATCCAGAAACACTGAGATTTCGCATCTTCTTTCTGTTTGTCCATGGAAGAAGAGGGTATTTGTGTCATCATGGCTTCTGGCTGTGTTGTTGGCTACTATAATCTTACTGGTAACCCCCCTGGGATGAACCTGCACCAATTTCTGAAGGATTGTGCTTGGCACAGGCCGAGCAGTGCACCATAGCAGCTATGAAGCGACATAATTATTTGCTTGACAATTCAGGGACTACAATGTAAATCCTTCGCGTGTGTTCCAGCCATTTGGCAGAGAAGGATTTTCAGGAGGAATATTATGGCACTCATCCGATGAGGACGCTGGTGGATGAAACTGTGGTGCGTCCTTTTTCGCACGCCACACTGTGAAGTGTCAGTCGAAAAGCGGAGGTGAGTGCAATATTTCAAAAACACTAGCTACTGTATGTAGTTCTTTCTTTTCCAAAGCATTTGTAGAATTGTTTTGGACTACATCACTACGAAATGTGAAGCTTTCCGAAACCGGCCTGATGAGGTGGACGGCAGTAGATCTCCTGTTTCCCTAGGCTATGCTGCGTGCGATCGATGAACCTGTCTGCGATTGCTGTTCTTGATTTTACAGGAAGAAGATCAAGAGCGGCTGTACCATCGGTCGCAGTGACTCACTGTTGAGCTACGACCACTGCCACCGCCCCAAGGTTATAGGAAGGACTGTTTGCAGCGCCAGCGCCTCTAGCTGGCATGTTTTTTTCCTGTATGAACACACAGTATGTACTGCTGATAAGCTACATCACGCAATGACCCGCAGTTCAAGGAGAGAAGATAGTCCACATACCGGCAACGGTGTACACCTATTCGGGAACTCGTTGGGTTTTCTCAGTATGGATGCAGATGAGAGCCAGACATTATTATTATTGTGTGTATGCGTGCAAGCGCGTGAGTGTGTGTGTGCGCGCGCACGCGCTTGAGTGTGCGCGCACGAGCGTGAGTGTGTGCGTGCGCGCGCCCGTGAGTGTGTTTGCGCGCACGCGCGTGAGAGACAGACATTATTATTATTGTGTGTGTGGGTGCACGCGCGTGTGTGTGCGCGCGCACGCGCGTGACACTGAGTGTGTGCGCGCGCGTGAGTGTGTGTGCGCGCACTTGCGTGAGTGTGTGTGCGCGCACATGCGTGTGCTTTTGTGTAATGTAATATAACATTCCAAATATATTCACGTCATCTATTCTGTGTTCTCCTTTATGTCATTCTCTCCCCATTTGCGGGAGGGACATGGAATGACAAGTAGTAGATGCATTGCCGTTAGTGATCCGGAGGGATGTGTGGGTATGCAACCAAGTGCATGAGTGCGCGCATGTGTGCGTGCACGAGCATGTGCACAGGCACTTGTATGCTTATGCACTCGTGTGCGCACGGGCTTGTGAAATTGCGTGTCTGCGTGCGTGAGCACGTGTGACTACTATACTATGTGCCCACCAAGGTGAGCACATGTGCGTGCGTGTGTGTGGGGCGCAGGCGGATATGTGCACACATTTTAGAATGATAATCAAAGACAGAGCTGTTCCGGTAATGCAGTCATGAGACACCACAGTAGGGCAAAACGCACTCAATATGCTACTGTGCTGTTGCTGCTGCTAGAGTGCACAGCGTAATTGTTGGTACACAGCTACGTGAAATACAAGAGAACGTCTCAGCATTCTGTAAAGACTAAGTGATAATGCAAAAGGTGAGAATGTATTTCGCCACAATACGAATTGAGTGCAGTCCACTTATGTGAGATAAAGCACAAGTGAACCGATACACATTGCACGACTTGCACGGAGATAATGCTAGCCATGTTACGCAGCAAACTCCATGTACAGGAGTACGAGTGAGGAGACTATTGATCTGAGTACTGTGCGAATACAAAATTTCACACAATTTACGATATGAAGAGAACGATTCGATTTGTGAGCATTACGTAGGACTATACATAGCCAGCAATCGCATGTCATCACGTACATTCAAAATCAACATAATTATGCTAATCGACCTTTTTTTCAGCATCACGGTTCAAGTCCTGCTTGGAAGCGGAAGGATTTTTTCCAACCGTGATGCGACCCACAGTTAAAGGGGAAGTATACCCTAAAATCAAATTTTCACCAGTTGTAGTCTTCTGGGTGCTGAGTCGAATGGTCTTGGTCCGAGGAAGCTGCGACGCTCCCTTCCTACTTGAATCCCAATCGAACTCGCGCACTTCCACCGAAACTGGGTGACTGCGCCCTACTAGATGGGGATTTGTATGCAAAATGTCACTAAAAGCGCCATTTCGTTCTTATAAAAGCACGGATGACCGCGATTGGCCCATATGTTGTAGTCTTTTGGACGCTGAGTCGACTGGTTTTGGTCCGAAAAGGCTGCAATGCAGCGTTCCTCCTTTATTCCCAATCGAACATGGTTGAACAAGCGGTCACGTGCTCCTGGGTGCCCAAATCACCTGGTCACCGCGCCAGCAGGCGACAACTTTCACACCAAGGTTCAACTCGAGTTCAACTCGAGTGACAGGACTGCACCCAAAAAAGGTCAAACAGGCTAGTAAGTTGTACCCTGCAGGCACGGTGACCAGCTGACTGGTGTACGCAGGAGCACGTGACCGCTTGTTCAACCATGTTCGATTGGGAATAAAGGAGGAACGCTGCATCGCAGCCTTTTCGGACCAAAACCAGTCGACTCAGCGTCCAAAAGACTACAACATATGGGCCAATCGCGGTCATCCGTGCTTTTATAAGAACGAAATGGCGCTTTTAGTGACATTTTGCATACAAATCCCCATCTAGTAGGGCGCAGTCACCCAGTTTCGGTGGAAGTGCGCGAGTTCGATTGGGATTCAAGTAGGAAGGGAGCGTCGCAGCTTCCTCGGACCAAGACCATTCGACTCAGCACCCAGAAGACTACAACTGGTGAAAATTTGATTTTTAGGGTATACTTCCCCTTTAATTGGGAACTCGTGGCCTGGCATGAGTAATACATGGATGTGGCAAATGGGATCGAGGCCTTTGGCCTCTGGTTGGTGGATCTGATCTATCCTCCCCCACCGTTTAGGAGCCGTATCTGACGCCTGATCATGGGGTGGTGGCGTCCCACGGAAGCGGAAAGGTGGTTCTTGACCAGGGAGTTGTACGACTCCTTGTTCTTGACCTGCCTGGTACGCGAACCCCGTCGAATTTTTTTCAACAAAGATGAAGCAAAGTTGGCCGAACCAAGCCCAGAGTAAGAAAATCACCCTCTCCACTTCACCATCACGATACTACGGATACTGACATAGATACGAGACGAAACAACTAAAAAATCCACAAGAAACTGTACGACCATCATCGCGCTGACTTTGGTCTGAGAATTTCTATCACGATCAAAATTGTACGAGGAGCACTCAAAATGAGCTCCAGACGTACCTTTACCACTCTCTACTCCTTTTTCAAGGCACAAAAGTCGACTCTCCACTTTCAAACCAGGAACCAGACATACCAGTGGTCCTTTTCAGCTGCTCCACGAGCGCAGGAAATGTTTACCAAGGGGCGCAGAGCAGCCTCCATTCCAGAAAAAGAGCTAAAATACGAGTGAGACTGCATGCCTGAGTACATGAGTACATGCAGAAAAAAGTCAATTTCAGCGTTTCTGCTCCAAACAGCAACTTCCTTCGACTAGCTACAAAGTCTACACCAAAGGATCAAACAACGACCGTTTTCTTCATTTTTCTGGCAGATGGCTTCCTTGTGCTTGGCCCGGCACGCCAAAAATCACACCTCGGAGGAGTCCAAAAATGACAACTCTCAGATGTCCTCGATTGCTGGCCATGCTGTGAAAACACTTACGGATTGTCAGGGTTGTCTGAGCTGCTTTGGCTGCCGCTTCATTTCGAAATAGCCCAGCCAACCGGTTGCCAGATGTTGCTGATGGAGAGCGACTTCTCCACTCAGTAATTTCTGCTTCATCCACATTTACAGCCCGATTGGAAGCCACCGCTTGCGCTGCCATATCCTTTCCTGAAAATTTCGGCTCATGCCCGAAGCCAAACATTTTCAGCTCAGGCTCTGAGCTTTCAAGCTCGTCTGATACGTCGGAATCGCTCATGGTGAGGACGTCTTTGTCAGAACTATTCCTTTCACATACCAAAATACCTGTACTTCTGAGCTTCGCCCAGGCAAGCAAGTCTCAATGACGTAGAAGGGTGTGTTGGGGGTGTGTCGCGGCCGCATGACGTCATGGCGCGTCCCCCGAAAGTACAATTTAAACCGAAGATATCTCAGGAACGCTTGGTCGGATCGAAGTGGGACCTTCACCATTCGACTCAGCGTCCAAAACTCTACGGACCATGAAGTTTTGATTTTTGGGTGTAGTTCCCCTTTAACTGGTATGTTTACTTCAACTAAACATGCATACTAAACAACCCTTAAACCAACAAAAGTGGCCGGAACAAAATTACACTTTCAAGCATCGGAGCCCGTTGGCAACAGACCCAACGCTATCCGGCATAAGTGCACCCACCAACCGAACTATCTGCCACACACACATACACACACACACACACACACACACACACACACACACACACGCACACACACACACACATCCGACCTCGGACATGCCCATCGCGGAAGCGATGATAGCGAACAGTTACCGTAAAGTAGCGGATAAAAGCCGGGTTTGCATACAAGCATATCGCGGATAGAAGCCTGAAAATCAAACGAGTCAAATGCATATAAGCCAGTCGCGCGTAGAAGCCTGGCTTCTATGCAAGCGCGGATCGGGTAGGTCAAGAGTGCATGCGCTATGTACGGTTTTTATCTTCTGGAGATTGTTTTTTTCCCTTGTACAAAATATTTTTGTATCACCAAAGACGGGCAACAGAACATAATAATGAGACTCGTGGAAAAAGAAAAAGGTCCAACCCTGCCCTGCCAGTTATTTGGACTTACGGGGGTCGCCGTGGCAAATAATAATCGAATAACCAAGATCAATCGTGAATGCAACACAAGTAAAAGAAGAAGAAAAGTGGAACAGAAGATCAGAAGTGGCATTCTGCTGCGGCCAGCACAGCGGGAATGTCAGCCAACGCTCGGTTAGATTTCGGTTGAGCGGCACGATGTCCACGGAGGCTAGCATTTGCTGAGCGGACAAGAGAGAAAGAGACCCTTGACCTGATCCAGGCCAGTACGGTGGAATAGGGCTCTTTTCTCTTGTCCGAAAGCATGCAGGCAACTCTGTTGTAGAGCGCAGTGGCCGCTTTCCCGAATCCTCCAGATGCACTCAAGACGACCGGCACAAATGACGCGTGCTCAATTTCACGGATTCGCTCCTCATACGAGCGCCTCTTCTCAGCTTCGTGTTTTCGGTACATGTATGTAGCTGGAAGTGACTGCGCTATGTACGGTGCATAGTAAAACTGCCGCCATACCGGTAGTCAGTGGTAGATCTACGCGTGTCACGCGTAGAAGCCTTGCAAAAAATTAATATCAGTGGTGCATAATAAGCATGGTTTGCATACAAGCCTGGCTTGCATTGAAGCCTGATGCAGAAAGCGGCTTATGTGCTTATAAGCACGGCTTTTATCCGCGACTTTATGGTATGTTAGACATAGCAACTTGTGCTGGGATTACACCATTCAACAGCTGGCAAGGCTGATGAATTGACCGCCACTAATTTTTAGCCTGGTATCCACAAACACACACACACACACACACACACACACACACACACACACACACACACACACACGCACACACACACACACACACACATACCCCGGCGCCCATAACAGCAGGTGTGCCCCAAGGCAGTATCCTTGGTCCGACACTTTTCCTCTTGTATGTGTCTGACCTGGATCAGTGCTTGTCTCCCGAGACACGACTAAGTTCATTTGCAGACGACACAACCCTCTACAGCCTCATCCGCATGCAGGACAATATGAATGACATGACTGCTGCCGCAAGTTGTAATCCAGCCTCAAGCGTCTTGAAGAGTGGGGAGAACGCTGGCGCATCAGATTCGAGCCCTCTAAATCGCAACAGCTGCTGATGACTACGAAAGCCACACACCCTGCTGTCCCTGACATCATGTTTGGAGGTATCGCGGTTCCGGAAGCCAACACCATCAAGCTTCTTGGAGTGACATTTGACGCCAAGCTGTCATTCCGGGATCACTTGCACTCAATTGCGACACGTGGCTGCCAGAGACTGGGTGTTCTCCGTTGGGCTTGCCAAGTGTTAGATTACCATGGCCGGCTTTGTGCGTACAAGGAATTTGTGCGACCCAACCTCGAGTATGCTCCCCTTGTGTGGATGGGAGCTGCATCCAGCCACCTCGCCCGACTTGACCGTGTACAGAAACGTGCAATGGCCAATATTGGCCCTGGTGCCCTTCTCCAAAGCCTGTGCCACCGCCGGATTGTATCTGGGCTGGTATACCTGTACAAGCTCCAGTGCATCCCGGGACCACCCTAGCTCACCGCCATGATCCCCCTCCAGCCAACCATGTAGAAGCTTGGCGCACTCGGAGTCAACCCCCTCCTGGCCAGGAGCACCATGTGCAGCTGCCGCAAGTCCTGGACAGGAGAGCACCTGCCTATGCTTCTCGCTCCTTCCCGTTTTCTGTAGTCTCAGTATGGAACAGCTTATTATTATTATAATTATTATTATTATATGCATACCCGCGGCAGCATCAACAGTGCAAGTGCAAGTCGCCCATGCACAAACACAGTCCACACGTTCGCTTATGCTGGACATGGTAAGAGAAGCAGTTGATACAGGAGACATAAAGACAACAAGCACAAACGTAGCTGTAAATCCTTTGTGTATAGAATGTTTAAAGTGTATTGAGCGATATTTCCGTGATCTGGGAAAAAAAGTGACGGCGCGGTTTCATCGCCGCAACCTCTACTTGCAGATCATATCCAGTATGGAACAGCTAGCCAAGCGAAATTGTAAGGGCTCCACTCAGCTTGAAGCGACTCCACACGTTCAAAGAAGATGTCCATAGGTACCTCACGCACCAACACTGGCTGATGGCTACCGACTTCTACGTATGAACTCTTGATTGTGGCACAGGTCATGTTCCTTGGTTCGGCTATGCTGATGATATTGGGCTTCATTTACCTTTTATTATTAGTTTGTTTTGTTTGTTATGATTTCTCGGTTTTCCACCCAGTTTAGTTTTAATGTAAATTATTATTTGGTGCAGCTTTAGCGCTATGTTGTTTATGATTTCCCTTTTTCTTAATTGTGAAAAGAAGCAGGACAAAATGTTACGAGTTATGACTAACTGTCCACCAACGTAACCAGATCTTATACAGTCAGCGAGTGCGACAAAATGGCACAAAACTGACAAGGAGTACTGAGACATTCGGCGACCTGACACCTAGCTCCAACACTTCTCCAAGGCGCAAACCAACAACCTTCCAACTTGGAAGGCTCAGGTTCGGAAAGGTCCAAGAGGGGAAGGAAAGCGCAACGAAGAAGAGCACAAGCTACGCATCACGGCAACAAAGAAGGCCGAAAGTTACTGGATGATGACGAAACTAGTAAGACTATTGGACATACCGGCCTTACTACAACTCGACGACGCAAAGCAACAGACCACGCAACTTGGGAGGCTCAAGTTTATGTAATAAACATAGAAAGGGGAAGCTAAGCGAAGACGAATTGTGACAAACCGAAACGCCAACATCCTACTGAACTCCACTATCATGTATGATGGACTAGTTATGTACAATAACAAGTAGTTCCACACGACGTACGTTTCGCCGTATAGGTCATGACGGCTCATCAGGTGTGCAAAATGTAACTCGGATGGTGAGCTACATTTTGCACACGATGAGATGAGGAGCAAGGGAGGTGTTGGATTAATGCCAATAATGGTGTTTATGGCCCTGAAGACGCCAGCAGTTTTCACTTGTGAGGAGGACAGCCAAGTTGGAGCAGGCAGATGACAGATTATTTGAGCATTTATAGCAGATCGTCTCGGCACCTCATGGTTACTAGTATCTGACAAATGCCTCTTATTGCTAGTCTGCATTAGAGCATAGCAGAATTGATCATGTCACAAGTAGTGTCAAGACTTGATGTCCTACGATTATACTCAGATCATGTTGTAACTTCACGGGAACTTCACGGGAATATTCGTCCTGCCACTGTACACTCTCCCAGAAGTGCATGCAGAAGTCACATGTCTGTCACAGCGTTCAATGGACAACGCGTTTGCATTGCTTATGGATGCAAGCGGATGAAGTGTAGACCAGATGAAAAAAAGTGATCCGGATATTCAACTAGCTTGGACTGCCATATTAATTGGCCAGGTGCCTGGACCATCTGAACATTGCTCCGAACCAATCCACAGAAACAATACCCACACAGGAAGCCAAGTGATAAACCCATTCATCAGCTATCGAACCTGTCATCGAAACGTAATGCAGTGCATGCCTACTACTACTACTCAAACGAGATCAACGGATGCCACATGTCTTAAACAGATGCAACGTGGAGGCTCAGTATTTTCAAGAACACATTGCAGTCTAGACAACTAGAACAACGAGTCTTGCACCTAATGTCCCTGATTTGCTTGCCGTACTTATGTCCTTGCAATTCTCTAAGGGTTACGTACCACAGTATGAGATATATGAGGGATCCCGGCAGCATGATAGATCCATCGGTACGTGAAATTCTCCTGGACGTTTGTGTGTGGTTATAGTGGTACAGGACATGTGATGTACGCCTCTTTGGTCGCTCACACATGATCCATTGCCGGCATTGGTTACACTTTATTATCAATTTGTTATGACCTACGTTGGTCTGCGTACCCACCCACTCTACTCTAAAAAGTAGAGACTCTCGCTTGCCATTTTATCTGATAGTTTGACTCTGTGGGATTATCCCTACTACATGTATTATATTTCAAATTTGGACTTCACGGAGAATTTTTAAAGTGTTAGGAAATTAGAGGCCACGTGCCACGTACTGCTCTTTTCTCTCCGAAACTCAACACTTGCAAGGCAGATATGAAAGAAAGAAAAAAATCATCAGTCACACCACCGGGACTCGAACCAGGGACCTTGCTATTCGCGAGCAATGCTCTAACCAACTGAGCTACAGTTTGACTCTTATCCACAGTGATGGTAAATCTATCCTTCTTCGATCAATCAATATCTGGCTTGCATCATACTGGCAACTCACACCAATCAAGAGGGCCCTCGGCCATTCGCTTGATATCATGGGGAGCGCATCAAACTATGTCCACTGCGAGCAAACAACAAATTGCAATTTCAAATTTGGACTTCACGGAGAATTTTCAAAGTGTTAGGAAATTTGAGGCCACATGCCACGTACTGCTCTTTTCTCTCCGAAACTCAACACTTGCAAGCCAGATATGAAAGAAAGAAAAAATCATCAGTCACACCACCGGGACTGCAAGTGTTGAGTTTCGGAGAGAAAAGAGCAGTACGTGGCATGTGGCCTCAAATTTCCTAACACATGTATTATAATTTACTGTAAATATACAAAATTTCGGCGCTGCAAAATTTCGGCACTTCACGATTTTTGACATTTCGGTGGCGATTTATTTTCGGCGTGGGGTAGAGGGCATGTATAGTGCGACAGATGCTGTGAAAAATTTCATCGGCGTTTTAATTTAGGCGTTTGGGGTCGGTGCCGAATATAGCCGAAATTAAATAGCTGCCGAAAATTTGTATATTAATTTTACAGTACAGTGTGTATATAACCAATGCTCTAGACAGGAAGCTGTTTTACTATTGATCGTCTACATGACATTGTATATCTTCTTAACACCATGACTTTCTTTGAAGG
Source organism: Sycon ciliatum (assembly GCF_964019385.1). NCBI lineage: Eukaryota > Metazoa > Porifera > Calcarea > Leucosolenida > Sycettidae > Sycon > Sycon ciliatum. Next base: position 39,074,279 of record NC_088645.1, on the reverse strand, counting down.
TCTTGTTGTTATTTGCTGCAGGTCATGTGTGTGTGTGTGTGTGTGTGTGTGTGTGTGTGTGTGTGTGTGTGTGTGTGTGTGTACGTGTGTGTGGTGTGTGTGGGTGTGGGTGGGCATGCGTGAATGTCCCACGCATGGGTAACGTGTTCTGTGCCACACAATTTCACTACCTGTAGCTGTACGACAGCACAGCGGCAGGCAGAGACAGAGAGAGAGAAAGAGACACAGAGAGGGAGACGTTTTAAATATCTCTGATGTGACTTCTGCAGTACTACATGTACTTGTATGATCGAGCGTACGAGTGTGTGTGTGGGTGTGTAGGTGTGTGTGTGTGGGGGGGGGGGGGGGTGGGTGTGAATGTCCCACGCATAGGTAAATATACAGCCACGTGTGTGGTGCCACACGATTTCATTATGTGCAGAACAGCGGCTAGCACAGAGATAGAGACAGACAGACACAGAAAGACAGAAAGAGAGGGACAAACATTAAGAAAAACAAGAGAGACAGACAGACACATAGACTCAGGAGAAAAACAGACAGAGACAGATAATGTGTGTGTGTTTGGGTGTGAATGTCCCACGCATAGGTAAATATACAGCCACGTGTGTGGTGCCACACGATTTCATTTTGTGCAGAACAGCGGCAGAACAGCGGCCGGTACAGAGATAGAGACAGACAGAGACAGAAACAGAGGGATGCGCATAAAGAGCGCATAAAGAGCGACAGACAGAGACACGGACTCAGAGAGAAAGAGACAGAGACAAAGACAGACAGACGATCAGACCCAGAAAGGCAGAAAGAGAGGGACAAACATTAAGAAAAACAAGAGAGACAGACAGACACATAGACTCAGGAGAAAAACAGACAGAGACAGTGGGCTCACCACACCTCAGTAAGTGGGTGAGGACAAGGTGCAGAAAAAGGATTGACGGCATCAGGTTATCCGTCCTGGGATCCAACTGCAGTTACCCCTGCCCCCAGTGAAGGTAATATTTGCTACTACTGTGGGTGGCTAAATCAGAGTGGATCTGATAAAAGCGTCAATAGCACCATTGATTACACAAGAGTTAATCTAGCCAGAAGCAGTCCATGGTTAACAGGTATGTATACTTCAAACAATAGGAGGACAGAGAAAGTGTTTTTACTCAGAGTTTCACGCACTAAGCGATCATCAGAAAACAGTAATTGGAAATCTGGATCAGTTTTGGTTTATATCCTCACAAAGCAAAGTGTAAATAGCGGCAGTGCAAAGCGTGAATGACAGCAAGTGGTGAAAGGTGACAACCACTGGAGCTTGTTGTCTCTTACTTAATTAGGTGATGGCTGTAGCTGGTTTAAAGTTCCGAAGGTAGTACCTATTCTCATGGCGACACTTCGACACAAGCTCACTCCTTTTGTTTAGAGAGAGGTGCTTGGGTGCTTGCGCGATTGCCAATTTTTCCGCCAGGCACAGGTTCTTCAAGACGCAACACAATCAGGCATAAGTGTGCCCACCAACCGAACTAGCTGGCACACACACACACACACACACACACACACACACACACACACACACACACACACACAAACAGACACACACACACACACACAGACACACTACTACTACTACTACTATGTACAACTGCCACAAAATGGCCACGTCGCTCCCAGAAGCGGGAGACAACAGCGAGAAAAAAGAAACAAGGAGAATAATTGAGGTGAAAGGGGACCGTTCTACACATAGCTAGTGTTTCTGTCTTCGGTGGCGGGTGAGGTCCTGCGGGCGGGAGAATCGTTCGTTACATATGCTGCATTGAATGGGCAGATTAGTCCTCTGGTCCTTTCGCAGTCGTTTGCCTCGAGTACAATTATGGCGGTTAAAACCAGCCTGACTCTTCATGCAGCGATCACAGATCGAGCAATGGTGCTGGCAGCAGTCCAAATTCAGGCTGCATCTCGTTGAAACAGCTGGTATTTCGTCCGATGTCTGACGCTCCACACAACGATGAACTGCAAAACCGCCAGCGCTTTGAAACCAGCGGTCACAAACTCCACAGTGACGGGCCCCAGGCTGCTGGGCAACAGGTAAGGACCGTACAGCTGAGCACTTGTGACGGTGAATCCCACGAGCAGTGAATGATCGGTTGCAAACCTTGCAGGTGACTTTGTTGTTGTTACACTCCACGAGATCATCCGGAGTCTTTGCAATTGCCTCGCGCCATGCTGGGCGATCCTGAGCCAAAGTGAGCCAATTCACTATGCCACCGAAACGAAGATCACGTGCGACGAGGTCTTTCCATCGCAGTCGTGGCCCACAGGCTGGGCGTGGATCTGAGACACACACACACACACACACGGACACACACACACACACACACACACACACGGACACACACACACAGACACACACACACACACACACGGACACACACACACGTTCAAGAATGTACACGAATATGCTAGAATAAGCTTCCCCTAGTTCTGTTACATAATCTTCCCCTAATCTGCTAGGTGGCATAGAACCGCGTAGCCATCTTTCCGGCTGCTATTTTCCACATTGCAATTCTGTGCCATTTCCATCGCCATCATAATTCATAATACTGGGCAAGCCTACCCGTCTGGTTCGCGATGTTAGAATATACCCCCCCCCCACACACACACAATGGTTGCCTCTTTGCTTTGTCATACCACAGCCATTCAATGCGGTGAACCCCTCGATAGGCAATTTGCCTTTGGGTCATCCTAATAAAGTTATTAAATTATTATTAAATAAGCAAACACAACAGCATTCACCGCCGTCTGCACATACGCATATACCTACGCAGTCCTGGCCCATTTCTAACACCGGTGCCACACCGACAATACGATTACGATTCAGAGAGAAAAGGATTTCAATGAAAAAAGCTATCAGTACATACACGTACAGTGGAACGATAATGTACGAGAAGCAGGAGATCAGTTGTAAGGAGGACGTACAATCACAAATGAAGGAGAAGGAACACGTGTAGTATCATGCTTCATGTCCATCCATGCAGTAAATGAATGGCAAATCAGACGATAGGAGAGATGCATTGGAAATGGTAGGAAATGTCACCAGCACACTGGTCACTGACCTTGCTCATACTGAACAGCTACATTGTACATTTACATTTACATGTACAATGTAGGACCAGCTGTGGCACAGTAAAGCGAGTTATTTCTTCAGCTGCACTGCTCACAGGTAGGTGTTGGCATATTCCTTAAAGGGGAAGTTAAGGCAAAAATTAAAATTTCACCAGTTGTAGTCTTCGGAGTGCTGAGTCGAATGGTCGTGGTCCGAGGAAGCTGAGACGCTCCCTTCCTACTTGAATCTCAATCGAACTCGCGCACTTCCACCGAAACTGGGTGACTGCGCCCTACTAGATGGGGATTTGTATGCAAAATATCACTAAAAGCGCCATTTCGTTCTTATAAAAGCACGGATGACCGCGATTGGCCCATATGTTGTAGTCTTTTGGAAGCTGAGTCGACTGGTTTTGGTCCGAAAAGGCTGCGATGCAGCATTCCTCCTTTATTCCCAATCGAACATGGTTGAAGAAGCGGTCACGTGCTCCTGGGTGCCCAAATCACCTGGTCACCACGCCAGCAGGCGACAACTTTCACACCAAGGCTCAACTCGAGTTCAACTCGAGTGACAGGACTGCACCCAAAAAAGGTCAAAACAGGCTAGTAAGTTGTACCCTGCAGGCACGGTGACCAGGTGACTGGTGTACGCAGGAGCACGTGACCGCTTCTTCAACCATGTTCGATTGGGAATAAAGGAGGAACGCTGCATCGCAGCCTTTTCGGACCAAAGCCAATCGACTCAGCGTCCAAAAGACTACAACATATGGGCCAATCGCGGTCATCCATGCTTTTATAAGAACGAAATGGTGCTTTTAGTGACATTTTGCATACAAATCCCCATCTAGTAGGGCGCAGTCACCCAGTTTCGGTGGAAGTACGCGAGTTCGATTGGGATTCAAGTAGGAAGGGAGCGTCTCAGCTTCCTCGGACCACGACCATTCGACTCAGCACCCCGAAGACTACAACTGGTGAAATTTTAATTTTTGCCTTAACTTCCCCTTTAAGAGCGTTGAAACAGTCCCCGGCCTGCTTTTTATTTGCATTACACTTGTCATTCAACCAGGCGCGAAATTTCACTTCGTCCTGCCCGAGAACCAGAAACTGCCGTTATACCGTTTCGGCCGTGGCGAAGCCCTGCGCGGTGAGTTTGCCGCCGAGTGGACCCCCAATGCCATCGACTTCCGCAACGGGTCTGCCACGCAATGAACGGGTGGTGAAACTTTCATGTTTTTTGCTTGTGGAGGGTGTGTTGGAAGCCATCTGCAAAACATATTCACAACAGAAGGATTGACAACACATGTATTAGTTGCTGCTATAAATAATTGCCTAGCACAATGAAGCTGAAGGCTACTTACTCACCCTGGATATCGAAAATGTGTCTAGAAGAAGGATCGTTCTTTGGAATACAAGCACGGACTAGCGATTCTCTTCGTCGCTCTCAGGAAAATAACGACTGAGAATGTCTTGGCCCCAAATTCCAATCATGTATAATCATTCACTGGCTTGAAATCCTATCGATATTGCTGACATGAGTCAGCGTAGGGAACATTATTTTCTCCCTTTGCGCAGCTAGCTAGCTACTGCTTGGTCGCAGTACAGTGTCATTTACCTGTTTGGAACATGAAACAGGGGCAGTTCCAGCCTAAAAGCACTATGCATTGTGGCGATATCCCCTCCAGCGACACCAGCGCTTCTTATCAGTTATAGCGGATGCTTGACATTGTTGTTGCGTCAACGACGTGCATGGTAGTATGATAATGACTGACTTGACGCAGATGCACTGAATACCACCAATCCATGTTGACAGCCAACCGTTTCTACCAGCAAAACACCTACATTCTTGCAAAGTAGATCTGTATACACTGAATGCCACCGATCCATGTTGACAGCCAACCGTTTCTACCAGCAAAACACCTGCATTCTTGCAAAGTAGACAGGTGCCAAGGCATGAATCATCATCGTGATCTATGACCTTTTTCTTCCACACCATGTACGTGGTTGATTGTGTTGAGCATGCATCCTGCGGCACTGCGGCAGCGCCGACCGATCTCCAAAAAAAAATGTCACGGTTCGCGTGAGACTCGGCCAAAGGCCCAGTTTTCCGCAGGAACGCCACCACCCTCTTGGATCAAGGCGCAGATGCAGCTCCTAAGCGGTGGGAGGTGAGTAGATCAGACCCACCACAAAGTGGTCAAAGACCGAAATCCCATTCACTGCATCCATGTTTCCCTCGTGCCAGGCCACGAGTTCCCAATTAACTGTGGGTCGCAGCACGACTGGAAAAAATCCTTCCGCTTCCAAGCAGGACTTGAACCTGGTACCCTCTGTTTCTCAATCATGGTCTTAAATCTCCAAAAGAATAACTAAATTACTATTATAGCCTTATCACACGACGGTTCGTGCTCACACGATACACGATACTATGCTTCTACGATGCACGCCAAGACACTTCACACGACGACTAGCTTTGTAGACACAGCGCATACAACAAAGACACGATTGTGACAAGCCAGTTCATGAATTGCAGACCCAGCGCATACAAGCCAATTCAAGAAACGCGAAACCGAAATCGAAATCGAAACCGAAATCGAAATCGAAACCGAAATCGAAAACGCACAGTATGGGGGTCAGGGTGTTGCGGGCTACGATCTCGCGGGCTAAGGCCCAGTAAGGGCCTACGGCTCAGATCGATGATCACGCTGGTGATCCTGTCGCACAGCCGAGAATCCGTGACATTCTCCCGTCGTGTGAAAGGGCTATACTATAGGGCTTCAAAGTGATGACGTCAAAAACGGCCAGGGAGTACTAAGTTGACATCAGATTTCTATTTTGGATCCACTAATGTGTGACTTTGCTATTGCCTCAGTATGTGGGTGCATAGCAACCCACTCATGTCGTATGCAGGGGGTGACTTTTACTTCGCTACCAGTTGTAACCCCGCCCCCAGTAGCCAAATCAGTCAGTTTCACAGGATACATCGCCTTGCTGTGAGTAAGACGGCTTGAAATGTGCTTGGATCCATACAAAAACTGGATCCAAGTGGATCCGATTTTTGAATTTTTGAAATTGTTGCTATGCTGTGACGTAGCACTTTCAAGCCCTATTACGGACATGATTTTAATCATTTTATGCATACATGTACATTTTCATTCACTTTTCATCATTTTGTCGGAACTAGGTCTCCGGACTTGGTGAGAAGGCAGAAATGCCTGTTCACTTGGTGAAGTAAAATAAAATAAACAACAACAACACATGGCCATGATAGCAGCGGGTAGAAAAATAATCATGGTTCATTTGCGCCCCTGATTGTCTCCACTTCCAGTATGGTGGGCAGGGAATGCTCAGACTTCAGTGTTCCTGAAGACCCTGGCAAGTCTTGTTTGCATTCAAATATTTTTCTGTGGTGATGAATCACCACCACTGCGAGATTTCGTTTTGCTTGATGCCATGGACTGTCACTTGCTTCGATTCAGAGAATCAGGGGCATTCGAGCTTACCCCGCAGGCAAATGCCCTTCGCAGTTGATTGCAGGCTGTGGGCTGGTTAGCAGTACAATCTGAGTCGGCCAAATGCACACTCTACAACGCGTCTTGTCCGAATTTGTGCTGCGTTGAAGCTCGACTGAACAGGAGTAAGATTGCCATCTTCAGGGTAGATCTTCATCATTGTTGGTGACAAGCCGAAAGCGCTATCACCAACTAGATAGGGCCTGACCGTTGCATTGTGGCATTGCCAGGATGCTGCGTTCAGCCATCTTCCCTGGTCAATGTTATGCTTGAGCTGAGAGTTATTGTATGCGGCTGCATCACCAGAGCTTCCAGGCAAGCCGATGTCAACGAACGTGAACAAGCCGTCACTATCGACACACGATCTGGCGTTGCTCGAATGGTCGGGCAAGCAATGCACTGCAAGCCCTTCTGGAGCATCCCAGTACTCGAACAACGCGCGCGCAACGCAGCTTGGGCCTTCGAGTGCCCAAATCTGCCTCCAAAGCCGGCCACGACCGTCCAACCGCTCGCGGGTCCATTTTATGGAACACCCTGCCATCCGACGTGCGTGGTATTACCCAGTACCACCAGTTCAAACAAGCCTGCCTCCCGTTAACGCGTTCTGTCTTGCTAGCAGTAGCACCCACTACTGAACACTACAGGAATCTTTGAACGTTTGTGGTACTCCACAGTACCAGTCATGTGCTGTTTACCGCCTCCCCGTTGTTGTATTCTACCGTTAACGTTATTCATTGACTGAGCGTTCTTTGCTTTGTACTACACCCTGCTATCATGTTAGGCTATTTCCTACAATATTTTACTGTTTCCATTCGCTTCCATGTAATTGGGCGACACCGCCCGTTTGGTTCTGCGAATTCAAATAAAAATGTATCTACCTACCTACCTACCGACACGCCGGATAGTACTTATACAACAGGAAGAAAGGAGATGGCTGTGAATGCAGTCTAATGTCTTGCCAGACGCGCCTCAGCCACACACACACACACACACACACACACACACACACACACTTGTACTTGTACTTGTTGCTCACTGCCAAAACTGGTCACGTGGGCCTCCCCGGGACAGGGGAGAGAGACTCAAAAGGAATCTTGGAAAGGTGACTCAATTGGCTATTGAACCGCTCAACTGCCGACACCCCCTGAAATCCCCAAAACTCTGGGTGGACTTGAAAATGATCTCACTTATGGGCTCACCACACCTCAGTAAGTGGGTGAGGACAAGGTGCAGAAAAAGGATTGACGGCATCAGGGTATCCGTCCCGGGATCCAACTGCAGTTACCCCTGCCCCAGTGAAGGTAATACTTGTTACTAATGTGAGTGGCTAAATCAGAGTGGATCTGATAAAAGCTTCACTAGCACCATTGATTACACAAGAGTTAATCTAGCCAGAAGCAGTCCATTGTTAACAGGTATGTATACTTCAAATAGAAAGTATGTAAACCCTGAAACCAAGAAAGGTGGCAGATACAACAATACGCCTTCAATCAGCCCAGCCAGTTGGCAAGTTGGCAACAGACGCAACACAAACAGGCATAAGTGTACCCACCAACCGAACTAGCTGGCACACACACACACACACACACGCGCGCGCGCGCGCACACACACACACACACACAAACAGACACACACAGACACACACACACGCACACACACACGCACGCGTTCAAGAATGTACACGAACGTGCTAGAATCAGCTTCACCTAGTTCTGTCCCCAATCTGCTAGGTGGCATAGAACCGCGTAGCCATCTTTCCGGCTGCTATTTCCGCATTGCAATGTTGTGCCATTTCCATCGCCATCATAATTCATAATATTGGGCAAGCCTACCCGTCTGGTTCGCGATGTTAGAATATAAGCAAACACAACAGCATTCACCACCGTTTGCGCATACACATACACCTACGCAGTCCTGGTCCATTTCTAACACCGGTGCCACACCGACAATACGATTACGATTCAGAGAGAAAAAAGGATTTTTGCCAGTTAGCTGGCCTCTGCGTACACCGCAGACTCACACCCACACACAACAGAAAGATACAGATCACAGTAGAGTGTGGTCTTGGTTCACCCACGGTGGAAGATGGAAAAGCTTAGCGTAGTGTATACATGAGCAAGAAGAAGAGCATGCCAGCTCACGCATATACATGTACACGTATGTACCAGACCAACATGATGCAAAAAGTGGTGAACATGGTGAATGGGGCCGCCGGATAATTAACCAGCCCGAAGCTGGCGGAAAAAAACCCAGGACCCCGGCGGAGACACATCCCTGAGGAAAAACCGGTTAGAATATCCCCATCAGATAAATGAGAAAAACGTAGCCTGCAGGACCTATCCAAAAGTGAGAGTAAGGGGGGGGGGGGCGGGTGGGAAACTACAACGAAAAGAGAAAGACCACGATGAAGAGAAAAGTTTGAGAACACTGACAAAAAACCAGCTGACGCAATCCTGGTGCCGTAACTGTGGTGAAAATGCTGGCAAAAAATACGCTTTCAATGAAAAAAAGCTATCAGTACATCCATGTACAGTGGGACGATAATAAAAGAGAAGCGGGAGATCAGTTGTAAGGAGGACGTACATTTACACTCACAAATGAAGGAGAAGGAACACGTGTAGTACCATGCTTCATGTCCATCCCATGCAGTAAATGAGTGACAAATCAGACGATAGGAAAGATGCATTGGAAATGGTAGGAAATGTCACTGACCTTGCTAATACTGTTCCTACAGCTACACGTGTATATGTAGGAACAGCTGTGGCACAGTATTGGCGAGTTATTTCTTCATCACAGCTCACAAGAAGCTGTTGGTATACTCTTTAATAGCGTTGAAACAGTCCCCGGCCTGCTTTTTATTTGCGTTGCATTCGGTCTTCATCCAGCTTCGAAATTGGTCTTCGTCGCCCTTGAACATCAGATACTGCCCGTATACCTGTGAGGCCGAGTCGCTGCCGTTTTGGGTCAGTCTGCCGCCGAGTACACGACCGACGCCAGGAAGTGCAGTAACGGGTTTGCCGCCCATCGGCCCGCTGATGAAACTTTCATGTTTTATGCTTGTGGACGCTGTGGTGGAACTCATCTGCAAAACATATTCACAACATAAGGATTGACAACACATGTATTAGTTGCTGGTATAAATAATTGCCTAGCACAATGAAGCTGAAGGCTACTCACTCACCCTGGATATCGAAAATGTGTCTAGAAGAAGGATCGTTCTTTGGAATACAAGCACGGACTAGCGGTTCTCTTCGTCGCTCTCAGGAAAATAACTACTGAATGTCTTGGCGCCAAATTCCAATTCATTTATATGTATAATCATTCACTGGTTTGAAATCCTGTCGATATTGCTGACATGAGTCAGCGTAGGGAACATTATTTCCTCCCTAGCGCAGCTAGCTACTGCTTGGCGGCAGTACCGTGTCATGTACATGTACTGTACCTGTTTGAAACATGAAAAAGGGGAAGTCCCAGCCTAAAAGCACTACTAGTATGCATTGTGCTAACGTGTCACAATTATTATCATGTGGTATGTAGATCTACAACTAGTGCTAGACTGCTAGAACACGACTGCACGCTCCGTGAAGCACGATATTATGAGACTTGGTTTCGTGCACTCTTCTTGTCTTGACCTCGATTTTCTTGGCAGACTGGTCTTGAACGGGGCGTGACTGACAGACTTGAGTAACAACGTAACGTCGTTGGAGGGTGATCCGGAGATCTTCACAGACATGCTACACAACCTACTGCACGGACTAGAAAAATAATACTGGTAGTGCTAGGGATTAGGAGTGTCAGTCAGTATGTCAATGACATAAATGTACAATCATGTAGATCTCCATGATGTACAATGTACTCAATCTGTGGACAGAACTGTTTCGTCCTTTGTGGACATGTACAATGACTATGTATAACTATGTTGTCACCTTTGTCATGTACATGTAGATGTAGGTCGATCATGGCCTCACAACCACACCTCCGTTCTTTCGTCTCTTTCTGAACAGATGTGAGGGTATGCGAGCGCCTCTGGAGTTTTGTTTTCTACCAAGGACTTTAGGTCCTTTGCATGTTTTGTGCATGCCTCCGTCAACAGGTTCTGTATGCGATGTGTACAACGACGGATATGTATGTATGTATGTATATTTTTATTTGAATTCGCAAGTACACACGGGCTACAAGCCCAATGACATGGAAGCGAATGCCATAATGAGGCCAATTAAGAAAAAAATAGGTGGAGGAAGGAGGAGGACGGCAGCAAAGCACAGGGAGGACAACTCAGGACCAAAATCAACAATTGCACAAATGTGAGAGCACCTGAGACCGAGGGTACCTGTGGAGCGATAAAATGCCAAGCAAACAGAAGAAAGGAAATCACAAGCCAATACACGCTAAACTGCACTTGAGTTAGAATGAAGGGGAAAACCGGAGCTCAACAAAATTATAACGTACAAAGTCATAATAAGAAGTCAACTGGATGAGAAGTAGCACAAGCAAACATTTCCTGACAACGAGAGGGGATAATATTATATTGTCACTACGGTCCTTTGACCCATGAGACTGTGACTGTGTGCACTGACATTCTGGTGACAGCTCGTTGACATTTCGTTTGGCACTCTCTGGAGAAAAAGGAGCAGTACATAATTATTATTGTATTGCGTTCATGACTTTGTTGTAGTGTGGCGATGACAGCAGAATTTGTTCTCTTCGTTGCTGTTCATGAGTAGCAAAGTATTTACGCAGATCCTACCTGCACCTGCCCTTTCACTGTACAGTGTGCCAGTACTGTGGAAGTGTGAAGGATTACAATGAAGATCGTGAGACACACGCAACCGATCGCCAGACGGGAGGGCACGAACAGTGCAGTTTGGGTTTCTTTCTACTGCTGGAGCAACCTACTCTTTTCCATGTTTCATATTTGGGGAATCCCTCAAAATAATAATAATAATACTTGTAATTAAATGTTGCGACAGAGCTTTCGGCCATATTTTCAATTCATTGCATTCCCAACTCATCACAACCACGCGCTCTTCAGCCTCTTCAGTCTCGCCTCGCCTGCATACATGGACATTGCAACATCATAATAATAAACAACATACATGTACTTTCCATTGTCATCAGTATTCCGCGTAAGATTTTCGTCGCTTGTGTGGTGTGTTTCTCCACCAATGAGCGCGTACTATGATTTATCGCTGTTCTCACACTTTACCATTTTAGCAGCTTGCATATGCCATTGATATATGTGGAGAGAGCGGAATTGCGCCATTTCTGGTGTATTATTATTATTATTATTATGAAATGACCCAAAGGCAATGTGCCTATCGAGGGGTTCATTTGATTGAAAGAACAGTAGATGTAGATGTATGTACAAAGAGAAGTAGGGATTGATGAGGAGAGAAATGGGGAAAATCAGCTGCAAGGTGGCGGAATTCCGTTGATTGCATAAGCATAGTCAGCTGTAAATTTCCTGAGGGCAGCTTTGAACTTATAGAGCGAGGCTTCCGATGTTAGACTGGGGGGTAAACAGTTCCATAGAATAGCAGTTCGGAACATGAAGAGAGACTTAGACAATGATTTAAATTTGGGAAGAATGATTTTATTTGGTCGTCGCTCACTATTCGTAATCTTGAAATGGAAATCAGCAAGGTAATCACGATGATGGAAAACATATCTGTGAAAAGTAGTGAGACTGATGATTTGACGACGATAGGCTAGTGACTCTAGGGAGCATTTAGAATTTAAGACAGATTTGGAAGAAGTGTAATCAAATGCAATTTTTTCTTTTTCAGTAGAGCTCTAGCAAACCTTGCCTGTAATTGATCAAGAGTGGTCATGGATTTCTTATTAGATCCAAACGACCACACCGTACAGCTATATTCGATCCCAGGTCTTACGAACCCTTTGTACAGTATGATCATTGCCGAAGGCGTAAGTTGCTTGGACATAATTGACAGTAGGTGCACTCGATATCTGAACTTCGAAGTTATTGAGGCGACATGTTTGCGGAAATCCAGGTTGTCGGTCAAGGTGATGCCAAGATGTTGCAGTTCAGAAACCACCGTTAATGGCTCATTGTACATTTGGTATTGGATTCCTGCAGTAGGTGTATCATTGATAGCTCTATGGCACAGCACGGATGTCTTGCTTGCTGAGAATTCACCTCCATTGTTCCTGCCCCATGTTTGACATGCATCGAGATCAGACTGCATGTTCGCTCTACTGGCGAGGGTGTCTTCAGGTTTGTAAGCCAGTAGGAGGGTGACATCATCTGCAAATAGATATTGCGTGCAATGTTGCATAGCGTTGGGCAGGTCATTTATATAGAGTAGGAATAGGAGTGGTGAAAGGTGAGAACCTTGAGGCACTCCGCAGTTGATGCTACGCTTCTTCGATTTAGTGCTATGTACCTTCACTTCAATTTGTCGATCCCCTAAGAAGCTCTTCAGCCATTTTACTGACGAAGCTGTAGCAATCTTACCGAATTTCTTTAGGAGTATAGAGTGGTTGACCCGGTCGAAAGCTTTCCTGAAATCTAGAGATATCAGGTCAAAATTAGTGCCATTATCAATATTTACAGCCATTGATTGGGTTAGCAAGATAAGTTGGTCCGTTACAGACTTGTTGCGTAGATATGCGAATTGACCTTTACAAATTACACCCTGGGTCATCAAGTATCGAAGTAGACGTTCCGAGAGAATCTTTTCCATTAGTTTCGCTATGCATGGGAGAAGGGATATAGGTCTGTAATTGGTAGGCTCTTCGGCGCAACCTCTATTCTTGTACACCGGTATTACAGTGGATGATTTCCAGGAGGACGGGAACACACCATCATCAAGGCTGTAGTTGAACAATACTGATAGTGATTGGGAAAGGATATCTGCGAATTGCTTTAGTATACGGTTTGTCAGGTTGATGTCTGATGATGATTTATGTTGTTGCAGCCTCTTTGCTGCATCGAAGACTTCAACAGGGCGTATGTTTCCGAATCCAAATTTGTTTCCATCGACGTCGGCTTCATTGATTGTTATACTAGTTGCTACAGTATTCGGCGGCGTTGACTGAGTGGTGCATTGGCGGGCAAAGAAGGTACACAGCGTTTCGGCCTTCGCTTGATCTGTTTTGTGAATTTCATTGCCGTTCTGCAGGTCTGGAATTGCCTTTTTATTTGTTTGGTCAATATTGCATATTGCTTTGGCACGTTTCCACCACGCATAGCCACCCTTTCTTTCCTTGCCAAGCATTGTGTATCCGAGCGTTGACAAGTATGTGTCCTTGGCGGCTCTTAATGACTGGTGGTACAGGTTGCGCGAGAGTTTGTATGCAGCTCGTAAGGAATCGTTGTGTGGCTCCTTTCGGTGGAGCACATAGAGGCGGTTAGTTTGCTGACGTTGCGTCTTAAGTTTTTTTGTGAACCATGGTTGGTTCGACTGGGTGTTTTTCCGGCGTGTGATGGTCGTTGCTGCCTGAATTGCCTGGTCCAGCAGTGCAGAGTAGGCCATGCATCTGAAACTGATGTGCACGTTGGTGCCCTGCATGCATTCGGTCAATGGTAGTGTGCTCAGTTTCTGCCTGAGGAGGTGCATGTCAACCTTTCTGGAGACTGCAGCTGCGTTGACAGTACTTCTAGAGTGGCGTTTCTCTGGTGGAGAATATGCGCAAAATAGAGGACAGTGGTCTGCAATGGGCATGGATGTGTAACATGAAGTGACAAGATGGGGCATATTAGTTAAAATCAGGTCTAGGGACGGATTAGAATCTTTAGTTGGCCTCGTTCCATGGTTCTTGGAGACCATAGTGAAGCCATAGTCGTCAAAGGCGGACTGCATGTGTCTACCTGCAGTGTTCGTAGGGTCTGCGTTGTTCCACTCATTGTTCTTGGAGTTAAAGTCTCCCACGACAATTACTGGACGGTTGTCAACGAGGGGGTGAAGAGGACTGAATGAGTTGCAGAATGCAAGACTATCGTGTCTTGGAGGACGGTACATACAGGAAATGATTGTAGCTCCTGTTTCGACAGTTAGCATCTCTGAATTGTTGCACTCTAGATCCCGGCGGCGCATAGCACAAAGGGCGGACGAAGAGAAGACTGCTACCCCACCACCACCCAAGTCGCTCCATGTAGTGCTGCACTGGGACCGGTCACGACGGAACAGGTCGTAACCCGGTATCTTAATGATCTCGTCTGGGATACACGAATTTAGCCACGTTTCCGTTATACACAAAATGTCTACTTTATGGTGGTCAAGGAGGTCTGTAATATCAGCCAGTTTATGTTTCATACTACGACAGTTCAGGGTACATATCCGAATGCAAGAATTATTGTTATTGTTGTGGGGGGATGCGTTTACTGGTGTGGTATCAGGTGGAGGTTGTTCTCTTATACACGTTGAGTGGGGTTGGGCACGATAGGTGCGAGGCATGAAAACTGGTGCATGGGGATTGAGTGGGAACACGGTCGTGGCTGCTGTTGAGCGGGGTTGGGCACGATAGGTGCAAGGTATGAAGACTGGTGCATGGGGGTTGAGTGGGAACAAGGTCGTGGCTGCTGTTGAGCAGGGTTGGGCACGATAGATGCGAGGTAAGAAGACTGGTGCATGGGGATTGAGTGGGAACACGGTCGATTAGTTGGTGGCTGTGGGCCTATTTGCCTCGCTGAAGTCCCATGGCCGAACCTGAATGGGCGCTGGCCAAAACCCATCTGCCTCGATGGCTGCACATTGGTCTTCACGGACTGTAAGCCTTGCAGCTTTTGTGCCTACATGCTTGCGAGAAGGAAAGGTGCGGCAAGCTGTGGGTGTGATGCCATTCTGGACACAGTGGGACGTTATGGAGTCTGCGTCGCAACTGTCATCAATATTGCCAACAAAGTATACTTTCCGCAGGGAGCCAAGAGAACCTCTCAGTTTGCGGCTGGTAACTGTAGTCCATTGTTCGTCGTGTTGCTGGTGTTGGTGGTGTTGGTGGTGCTGTTGTTGCTGCTGCTGCTGCTTCTGGCGCTGTTGTTGTTGTTGTTGTTGTTGTTGTTGTTGTTGTCGCTGTTGGGGTCGTTGGTGCTGGTTAGTTTGCTGGCGGTGCTCCTGTGGGAGAGGTGGCTGCGCAGTGACCGATGGCTTGGAGGAGGGCCGAAGTGCTACGTTGTCACTGGAGCTATTGAGCACTGATGCCCATACGCGCTGCTGGGTCGTGGATCTGCAAGTGCTACAACTTGTAGTGGTATCCATGTGGTTGGCTTGCTGCACTTGCAGCCCATGTGCACCCGGCTTGGATACGGTATCGCCCGCCTTTTTGAATGGGGTCGGTGCAGTGTGTTGTACATGCTCTACTGACTTGAGGCGCCCTTGGTTGGCTTGCTGCATTTGCAGCCCACGTGCACCCGGCTTGGATACGGTATCGCCAGCCTTTTTGAGTGGGGTCGGTTCAGTGTACATGTGTTGCATATGCTCTACTGACTTGAGGCGCGCTTCCTGTTCCTTACACTTGTCCTCCAGCGCAGATATACGGGAATCTGATTGCACCGTACTAATAGGCGTATGCGTGTGTGCAAGGTCAGCTTGCTCTTTTCTAATCATGGAGAGTTCCCCTTGCATGTTGACGATTGCCGAGGAGATCCCTGAAAAAACTTCCTGAAGGGCGGCCAATTCAGCCTTGACTGTCCCAACTATTTCGGTCTTGATGCTTTCGATCAGGCCATTGACATCTAATATGGAGTCTTCGGGAGGCGAGATAACCTCTAAGTCACTTACCGGCGACTTGCTGCCTGCATCTCGACCGCATTCCGTAGGGTGTGTGGTTCTGCCCGCAGAACACACGGTCGCCTCTCCAGTAGAGTCACCAGCAGACCGAGAGTCTGTGTCGTCCTCCTCAACGTAGAGATCAAAGCATGGCTTCCCAAAGGCCTGCTTTGGGGTTACCGATCCTTGCTTGTAGCTATCGTTTGGATATGAATAGTCGATCAACGGCATGTTCACAGCTCAAAAAATGCAACCGCACTCTACGATGTAGGGTGTGTTTGATGTATAAGAATGATCATTCCTCCTTTATCATCATTATCATCCTCTACTGATGAGCTCCGACAGGGAGCGAAACAGCTGTCTAGAGGCGTGGAGCAATATTATCTCTCAACGGAAGTGTCCTTGCTGGTGTCTGTATGGTTCGGCTGAAGAGCGCGTGGTTGTGATGAGTTGGGAATGTAATGAATTGAAACTACTTGTACTAATAATGATAATACGAAGTAGTGGTTGCGACTTCGGCGATGATTTGTAAGAAAGGGTTTGCTCCCCACACCAGAGCTCGCGCTATTCCGCCTACGTGTCAAGTGTCAAGTAACGTCGGCGGAATAGCGCGAGCTCCGGTGTGGGGAGCAAACCCTTTCTTACAAATAATAATACTTGTAATAATAATAACAATATCCCACAGTGCTGTTGAGCACTGTACCACTGGATCCCGATGTGTGTGTGTGTGCATGCGTGTGTGTGTGTGTATCTTGTGTGTGCGTGTGTTGTGTGTGTGGGGGGGGGGGGGATGTGGGTGTGAGCAAGGTAGCTTTCTCGCGTTTCGTGGTTGCACTCCACAGGATCATGCTTGTCCCGTTTCCCGCAGCTCTTGCGTTGCTCACTTGACTGATTCACGACTGCCATCCAGAACACACGAGAAGTCCATCGAACCTTACACTCGGCGAACCTGCAAGAAAGCACCACTGGCTGCTCAATACACAGCACTTCGGGGAATTCAGCCCTCATCAGCCAAGGGAGACAGTGCCTGAAGAGCACCGCTTATCATGTATAGTGCTGTCCAGGCACAAACATCACCAGGGGGATACAATCTTACGGAGACGCTCCGTTTCCAGAGCGACAAACACGTTGTGAACAATAGATAGCAGCGTGAGTCAGTGTCGCCCATGGAGGTGCTGAAGTTTGGAAAACCGTGCCTTTTTCGTACTGGCATGTGGCTATATATTTTATGTACAACAAAATACATCAGTATCCCCATGCCAAGGTGTCCATGCATGCTGGAATCTGGAGATTAATATGGAAAAGAAAACAATATTTCTTCTATGCCACATTAGTTGACTTCTTCTGTAAAAAGATATTTTCATTACCACAATTTAAATTAGTTTGAGTAAAGTACCTTTGAAAATTATCATGTTCAACTGTCTTCTGGTAGCAGCATACCCATAAACTTCATATGGCATTCAATTGACCGTAACTTTGGTGTCTCTCAATGGATGTGAGTGAAATTTTCACCACACACTCCTGCCACTATGCTGGCCCTCTGGACATGATTTAAAAGTTCTTGCGCCTCACTGACAGGCTTTCCAGCCCGAAAAGCTCAAAATTCCGGCATAGTGCCACGGTGTGCGAGCCACCCAGGAGCCAACAAAATGAATTCACAATTTTTTTCACATTTTCTTGCCCATTCTGTCCGTGCGCGGTCCCAAACCTAAAACAAGTCCAGAAGCAGCCATGGGTGGTGGGATAGGGCCCCTCAACGTGGCCCTGGAATCTGTCACTACAGCACGAGTGGGCGTTCTCTCACAGACTCCCACAGACCGAAGTCAATTTTTGAATTCTTTTAGGTTTAGGGTGTGCTACGAGATCGTACCTTTGATACAACATCCAGTGCTGGGACCTCCACAGCGCTGCACACCAAATCCAGGATACCCTCAAAAATCGGCAAAGATTACCACTCGCGTTCCACTACTGCCTAGTGGTGACTCCTACCTGACTTCTTGACACGACTCAAACTTGCCAAAGTCACTAAATCAACGTAAACAATAATCAAGCCACATATCTGCAACGTCACGAGGGTGCTGGCAAAAGTCCTGCTGCGGCTTCGCCCGCCGCCGTTCAGCCCAATACGTGGGTAAAAAACATGATTTTTTTGGACTTTTTTGGACTTGGAGCAAAACTCTGCACACTTTCGCGTGTTTCCATGATACGACAAGTTGCGCACGGTCTGCTCACATTCAAATACTGTGCTGCCAAAAATGACAGCGTGCGACAAAAAATTCTTTCCTAGCAAGGGCACATTCTCGGCCATAACTCTTGAACGGCTGGTCAGATCGAGACAAAATTGTGAGAGATTTTGCAGCTATTCATGCTCTTTCAACTGACGTAGCACTCGATATGAATTCACAAATTCGATTTTTCAGCGAATTTCACCGAAAGACACTTCACAGAAAGACATTTCACCGAATGGCTATATCACCGACAAGACAGCTCACCGAAATTCTACTGTAAATTGTAATGACTGGTTCGTAGTCAGGCTAACTTCACGGGCGCTGAGTTTCGCAGGGCTGTAATGCTGGCACTGACGTACTGCCACTACTGGTGCTGGTTGCACGTTATGTGGCAAATGTAGTACATGTGCAGTCAGTCGTCGCATAACCACTGAGTGCATGTGTCTGGTTTGCGTGAACAAATTACTACATTTCCACGGTTAAGTTGTGACCAAAATGACCAAACTGGCAAGCACAACAATTACAAACATGGAAGAATAGCTCTGAAAAGCAGCGAGTTTTTACTGAATCGATCCCTTATTCCAATCATCACCACTGGTAAGAGTAAAACACTGTGTTAGCTGGTTGAAACATCACCAGTAAGGGTTCATTTTAGTACGTTTTGGGTGAAAAATATGAGACAATCAAAACCGTAATGATTAGCTAGATCCATCGCTTTTTGGTATAATCGTTTCAACCCTAGTAAACATTACACAAACGTGTAAACATTACAGGGCCAATGAAATCCGATAAAAGTTCTGGGGTAGCGAGGTCTGACTGTATATCAACCAGCCTTCTATTGTCAAAAATTCAAAATTCTTCAACGTTGTGGAGTGATTGCAACATTTTCGCTGCTTGTCTATTGTTCTTCATTAATCTGCTCACCTCTGTAGACAAAATGGAGACCTCCTCGATAGGCTTAGTGGCCTCTGGGGAATCCTTGAAATATATTTAAAAATCCAAAATTCTCTCCGTCCTTCTTTGTTTTTTCTTTCTTTCGGTGAAATGTCTGTTCGGCGAATTGGCTGCTCGGTGAACTGTCATTCTGTGAGTTGTGCATTCGGTGAAATGGGCATTCTGTGAACTGGGTATTCGGTGAGCTGTCGTTCGGTGAGCTGTCGGTCGGTGAACTGTCGCTCGGTGAGCTGTCGTTCGGTGATATGTCGGGATACCGTCTGCCACCATTAATCGTCATACTCGTCCAGTCGATGTCGCCCTCACCCTGCGAATAATCAGCTCATCTCTCCCGTACCTCCACCCCTCCTTCCATCGTGGCCGAACATCAACCATACGTCTTCATTTTTCTTCAAATTATTAGAGCAATATCCATAGCCTGCACAGTCATGACTCATGGCTGCTAAAATCCAGAGGTCATGACGTCATGAGACTTCGAAACATGCATAATGTACACGTACACAGAGTTTTGGGGACTACCCGTCACTATGTCGTCCGCCCCGGGATACCTGATAAAGGCTGATTCACTCGCATCATCTGCTACATGTACTGTATCAGTGTGAGAAAGAACTTTGAGAAGACGAGTTCGAGCATAAAATAATGCATTGCCATGATTTCTACACTGCCTTTCATTGAAAACACTATCTCCATGACTTCCGAACCCTTTACCATGCAGACCACCATTGCTGATCAGGTGCATGGTACACAATTGTGTAGCCTATATACTAGAACTGTGGTACAATCATGAAGTTATGCTCCTACCTCCGAAAGGATGCCAAATTATGCTCCAAATTTTCAACCACCAAATTATGCCAATAATTATGCTGGCATAATCCGCCGGTGCCTAGCCATGAGTCTGCCATGAGTCTTTCCCATTACAACTGGTGTCCCTCAAGGAAGTATATTGGGGCCTACACTGTTCTCGTTATACCTGAATGACAGTGACACTACTCTCGGAGAGGGAGTAGACCTCGCTGTCTACGCGGACGACACCACGCTGTATCAGTGTCTTGCAGTGGACGCAGATGTGAATGAACAAAGCTGTGTTTTTGCAGCATGCAGTGTATGACCTCTCCGCCTGGGGCAAAGCCTGGAAGATCTCATTTGATTCCACCAAATCCCAGGCCCTCACCATCGATCATCATCGGCCACGTCAGCAGCTCACAGCCATCTCCTTCGATCGAGCTCCAGGTGTGGAAGAAGCATAGCTCAAGCTTCTAGGAGTCCAGTTCGACACACAGTTGTCTTTAACTAACTTAAAAAATGACTTACCATCTGATCAGCACTTGTGCTCTGTAGCCGTACGTGCACGCCAGCGGTTACATTTCCTGGACAGAGCTGCTCCAATCCTTGCCGCTCGTGGAAGAGAGCGAGTCTACAACGGCTTCGTCAGACCAATAATGGAATGCTGTCCCCGCTGGGCTGGATGGGGGCTGCCACTACAACCCTTCGCCAGCTCGATGCAGTTCAGTTACGAGCTCTCAAGATAATCTCTCGTGAGACATGGCTCCCACGTCTGGCCCTCCCCCGTGCTGTCGCTGCTCACACGTACTTATAAAAAATAAATAAAATAGAATAAAAAAACTTATACAAGCTCCAGTGTCTCCCAACTACATGTAGCTCACCATTGCGAGCAATGATCCCTGCGTTGCACCAGAGCTGCAAGGGCATCCTCGTACTTGCCAGCAGAGCCGGATTTGCCACGAAATGCAGTTTGCCATGCCCCACAACCGTCACTTACGCAACAGTGTACAGCGATCATTTCCGTCCGCCATCTTTGAGGAGTCGAATCGCCTTCTTTCAGACCTTATCGCAGCACCACCTACTCTACCTCGCCTCCAGCAGTTCACATAAGGCGTGCATAAGCATCTGCGATCTGCTGACTGGCATTGGTCCTCTACACACCTGTAATCTGTGTGTGTGTGTGTGTGTGTGTGAGGGCGCGCGCGCGCGTGTGAATGCTTGTGTGTGTGTGGGGGGGGGGGTATGCATTCGGATGGCTGTTGCTGGGCGTATGTAGTCAATGTGTTGTGTGCCTGCACCTCAAATTTCCCTCCCATTCTACACATTGCGTGACTGTGCTGCCACCCTTCCTTCCCATTTCCTCTGTAGTGCTCCTGCTATTTTTCTATTAATAATTATCGTATTTTTCTGTTTGCGGCACACGAGCAGTGCTGAAACCAAGACCCCTGGTCGGTGTAGCTGCTCTTGCCCCGCCTCCACTGCTTCAGCTGCCATCGCTATGTGCATCTCTGTGTGTTTTTGCTGGCGTTTGCCCCATGATAGTTTGTGGTTGTATTGTAACAAAAGAAGAAAAATAAGATCTCTTCAGCAATGGGTTATCGGTCTATCAGAGAAGGGCTTTCGAGTTCTTGGCTGCCCCGAAGCTGTGCGCATGTGCATGGACATCGTGAGGACGCAGTTTTGTTAGACGAACAAATAATTCACAATGCTCTCAGTACTCTGTCAGTTTTGTGCCTAGTTGTTGCACCTTCTGACTGTATCTAGTATCTGGTTACAGTGATGGAAAGTTACTCTTAACTCGTTTCCATATGACTGTATGTATTACTGCACAAGGACCAGTGCAATACCGGCCGATATCTGCACGAACGGCGAAGCCGTAAGTGCAGATAATATCTGCCAGATAATATCTGCCAGATAATATCTGCCAGATATCGACGCCGGTATTGCACGCGTCCGAGTGCAGTAATACATTTATCGCGCCCCTGCCACCACACAGTCTGTCACCACACACTTGACACAGTCTGGTGCAACCCTGCTATCATTTCACAGTCATACAACACAGCACAACCAGTCGCGTTCATTTTTACTTTTAGAGGAACACTTCTTTCGAGCAGCTGCTGTATATACGGGGGATCCTGGAAGTAGCGGGACAGCTTGCTCATGTCGTCGTCGTTGATGGGGTGTTTGTGCTCCACCGCTTTGACTTCTCCCGCTTTCTTTGGCTTCATGAGGAAAGCCTTCAATGCAATGTTTGCGTCCTTGAACGCTGGGTCACTGTGGACGTTCATGGGCTGCTTCAACTCGACTAGCTTCCGATGTATTGCGGAGCGGAAATCGAGCAAGCTTGATGCAGAGTAGAACTTCACTCCAGCTTTCTTCGGACGGAATTCGACGTATGCATGTCGCAGAATGTAAGCTAGGTCGCTTGCCGTAACCGTACTCAGGTCACAGCGTCGTCCTGTGTCTTTACAATACTCGTCGAATAAGCGGAGCCATTTGTCAGTTGCCTGCTCTGTGTTTTTGTTTTTCTGCTCAGAAACGAGGCTGTCGATGGCGGCGTCGGACAGTTTCTCAAATCGCGATATCGGCTGTCGACAGTCTTCTCCAATACTTTACTTGGGCGTCAGCTGTCTCGACTCTCACGGAGCTTGTGAAGTTGACTTGGCGGACGCAAGCCGGGTCCACATTCGCTTCCGCGACATCGTCCCCGACCAATTATTATTTTGGTGTGCTGCAGCAAGTCAGCAGCGACTCCCTGGCGGAGCGACTCGCAATATGTATCTAATATTGAGTGAGTACGGGGTCAATAGGGAATAAAAGCCGAGTAAAAGACCGAGGCGAAGCCGAGGCCTTTTACGAGGTTTTTATTTCCTATACTGACCAAGTACGAAGTCAATATTAGATTTATCACGACAAACAGTCCGTATTTCAAATTCCAGAACGATAACCTCATAAACTTTCAAGATGTTTGTAATGAGCCTGAAGTGTGTCCTTTTTATGAGTATTATAACCTCATGAATCCCGGTTTTATGATTGCACAACCGTTGCACCACCACCTACTCATGCAGTGACAATGCTGCACTAGGCACCGTTCAACTGCGCAACCCCTAAGCAGTCAAATATAAGCAGTCAATATAGCCCTAAGGAGTGAAATATGCAGGAATATTTGACTGCTTAGGTATGGCAAAAATCTTTATCGCACCCCACGTGAGTGTCTCCATGGTTTGAGCCAATCAGCGGCCTTACTGAGCGTGCAATATTCCCCAGTACACCGCCAGCCAATGTGGATGCACTGCAGTGCGATATTGCACCCCGGCGAGTGAGCGTGCAAATAACCCATATTTGCACGCTCAAGCGTGCAAATATAGGTTATTTGCACGTTCGCTTCTAAGTGAGCGTGCAGATATAGGTTATTTGCACGCTCACTCGCCAGGGTGCAATATCGCACTGCAGTGCATCCACATAGTCATTGGCTGGCGGTGTGCTGGGGATTATCACTCCCTTACTGCCTTAGTATTGACTCACATGTCCTTTTCCTTTCTACATTTTATTATTGGCTCAACATCCGAGTTTCAAATCCGCGATATTCATGTTTTAACATGAATATCGCGGATTTGAAACTCGGATGTTGAGCCAATAATACCACTTTCAATAAATCGTGACGCAATTTTGTTTTAAAAAACAAAATTGCGTCACGATTTATTGAAAGTGGTATAGTTGGTGGTACGAGTGTTCAAAACCATTTGAACTTCAAGCTGTTCGTCTTCTTTTTGACATGCTCTCTTTCCATCGTCCTTAGCTTTTGTTTGTTGTGAGTTGTTTTGGCTCTCTCCTGTACCTCTGGGGGATGCCAAGTGATGGTTTTGAGAGGCTGGTGATGGCTGTGAGCGAGAGTTTGCCGATCGGCGTCGTCCTCGGTGTAGCGATGAAAATACTAGTTACTGCACACCTGGCAGATATCACAACACGTCGGAGCGTCCAGGAGCAAAGGAATCTTGGGTTTTCACTGGAATCTAGTTCCTCCAGCATCGTGTAGCCCACCGTCGGTGAATGGCGGTCCAGAAAGGTCGACCCTGGTCTTCTGCAGCATCTCGCAGTCCTGCGAGGCACATCGTGTACGCCTGCCATGTATTGTACAAATAAAACTCATGCAGTAGTGGACTCTACAGTGATGAGTCTCAGCCTGTATGCTGCAAAAGACACAGGAAATGTGACTGGTGTCTGTACACTCAGTGACTGGACGCCAACACCCCAGTCTTTTCCTGCAGGATCTGTTTGACATTGACATTATGCAGTAGGTCGGCATTGACCTGGTTTGGCAGCTATCGCAATAGTATCTGCCTGGTTGGATGTAGCAGGTTGGTGTTTGCTCGTCGTCCAGTCCGGAATTTTCTTGTAACTCACGGTGGAGTACGCGCAGGGTTTGTGATCATCCCTGTTCACTTCAATATTATCAAACACAACGTTCCCTTTGTCACTCATCTTATCCTGAGTACTGAATTTGCTGACAATTTTGCACCACACTTGTCACAACCTACCGCCACTGCTGGCGGTGGCGACTGGTTCGTCAATGGCGGCGACCAGGCTGACTGACTAGCTTTGAGACAGTGGCCTCGTTGTCAACCCCGCGGCAGCGTAAAGGTTGATTTTATCGATCCAGCCTCAGCGCCATGTTGACGATGCCCTAGTGACTGTGTGTCATGGATTACCTTGCCATCAGCGGTCATTGCCGTCCACCTCGGTGCAGCCCTCAACAACTGGCTCAGCCCATGGGAGTCTCAAGTGGACAAAGTTGTTGCCAAAGTAGCTCAGAAGATTGGTGCATCGTGGTGTAGGTGAGCACATAACTAGGACTTCCCAGCGCCTATTTGTCCAGGCTGCGATACTATGTGACATGCTGTACTGCACATTCTTTTCAGGACTGCAAGGCCGGCAGCTGGACCGACTGCAGGGGCCGCGTACATGAAGGCCGCCTGTTGCCAGTGCAGCATTCTGGAACGTTCCTTCCTTCTGAGATCCGTGGAATAATAACTTTCTTTGCTTCAAAGCAAGTTGCTTACCTTTCTGTTGTGCTCCCAGTGTCCTTACAACAATAACCTACAGCAATGTTCTATTTTCCTTTCCATTCCCCAACTAATGAATACTACAATGTCGATTCTATTTCTGAATACTTTAGTGTGTGCCTGCGCACGCACGTGTGTGTGTGTGTGTGTATACCTCACTCGCCACTCGAAGTTCTGTTCCCCATCACTGGAACACTGCCTGTTCTTTCAGGACCTGCCATCATCTGCGGATGGGCATTCAATGATTGTATTGTGTGTGTGTGTGTGTGTTTCATTCAGAATCAGATCCGCTATCGTTGCTATAAGAGAAAATCTGTGGGTTCACATCCAGTGCATTTGTAGATTTGCTTTTCTCGCCACGGGCGCATACATGGGACATTGTGTGTGTGTGTGTGTGTGTGTGTGTGTGTGTGTGTGTGTGTGTGTGCGCGTCTGTGTGTATGGGGATATTGTCTGTATCGGCTTTTGGTACTAATCTGTCCCTGCGGGAATTTGCGGAAAAAGTCATTGAAAACTTGCGCAAGAAATTGCGGCAGAAAACAACAAAAAATGCGGCAGAAAGATGCGGAACTTGCCAGGAGCTCGCGGAATTATTGGCAGGAAATTGCGGATTTGGGCCAAATCACGAAATTTGTTGCATCCTTAGAATCGCTATTTGCGTACTGTGCAAATAATCCACGTACAGGATCATAGAAAGCACTGTATACTGTGTGAAAAGTGCAGAAAAATGTAAAAAGAAGTGCAGAAAACAACAAAAAATGCGGGAAATCGAGGACTTTTCAGAAATTTGCGGGTTTTGGCCAAAATCGCGAAATTTGTTGCATCTGTGGAATCACGATTTCCTGGAGGGACAGACTAATGTTCAGGTCTGTGCTTGCATGTGTGAACATGAAATTGTTCGGTTCTGTGCATGCTATTGCTATGTTGTATAATTATTATTGTATGTATGTGTGCATTTCCACGAACAGTGTAGATGAGCGTGGACAGTGCATTCATCCCTCATCAACCACTTCCCTTTTCAGACTTGGGCTTACGAGAGGTTTTTCTGCGTACCTCTAATTTTTGTTTGTTTCTCTCTGATACTGTATCGATGCCGGTACCTGTACCTCGATGTGTTCCTCTATCTGCAGTCGCCTTTAACCTTCGGTCAAGTTAACGTTTATTGTGCTCTATTTATCGTGCAAATCAAAATGAACAATAATAACACAAGTCGTGCTAGAGTGACGACATGTGCGTATAGTAGGGTTGATGCGATGGGACGTTATAATTAGGTGGAACAGAACACACAATGGGCAGATTGATTGGGCATCATTGATTGTGCTCAGTCTAAACAGTGAACATAATAATTATCTCCAGTGACAGACTGTAGCGGCTAGCCTCCAATAGGTAGCTGGCACTAGTCGCTACTGCTTGTTTGACAGGTGCCGCCAGAACCCCTGTTGTGTAATGCTATAGATGCACATGCCCTATTCTGGGGCATACTGAGTTACTTTGATTTTGTTGACTGCATATAGACAGCATCCAATAGTAGTACTCGTAGACCTTGGCTCTTTGTAGGTCAACCACCATCGCATGGATCGATCGGTGACTATGCACTTGGAGGTTGGAATAGCTCGCGCTGAACAGATCTTGCCATGGCCCAGGGAGTGAACTCGCTTACTCGACTATCCCGGTTTTAGTTAACCAGCATGAGTGGTGCAATTTTTCCATACCATGTTGCGAGCTCACAGTTGTTTGGGCAGGTTTTGAGCTGCACCACGAAACAAAGCGAAATAACGGCGTGACTGTAGAGCAAGGAAGCGGCGAGACGGCACTTCCAGGACGAGACAGGCACTGGAGATGTGTTCACAGCACGAGCAACCTCTCAAACCCTGCCGGTACTCCACAGTTACAAGATAATGTCGGACTGGACGACGCACCAATGCAAACCTGCTACATCCACCCAGGCAGATAGCTGCCAAACCAGGCCAATGTCGACCCACTGCATACTGGTATATGTATGTCGATGTTGTTGTTGTTGTTGTTTATTTATTTTACATCGCATGGCAAACGGGCAGTTCTGCCCAATATTATGAAAGCGATGACAACCAGTAAGAAGAGTCAGAAATGAAGAGAAAATAAATGAAAATAAGAATACGAAAACGGAAGTAGCAATGAGGGGAGGCAGGGTCAAGACGAGCAGAAAACATGGATCTCAAATTTACAAGTCGGGTCATCGTAGCATGATTCTATCGAGTCTCATCAGCAGGTTACGAAAGCCAGTACATTTAACCGAAGTAGAATACGCGTAGCATGCGTTTGAATTCACGGACAGATACTATGGACTTCATGCAGTCGGGAAGGCCATTCCAGAGTCGGCAGCTGGCTAGAAGCGGTCGGCATGCGCCAGAAGCACTGTGGGCCAGGGGGAGGGGAAGGTTGCGTCCCAATTGACCTCGAGTGGTCATGCCTGTCGGCGGGCCTTGCAATACAATTCGGGACGACAACAGCTCACTGACGATTCCAGAACGGATTCTAAATGTCAGGAGTCGGAGCTTGCATTCCCCTCGTTCCAGCACTGGGCAGACACCCAGCCTGGTGTACAGGGGAAGAGTGTGGGCCAATGGGTGCTCATCGGCCACGCAACGGATGCAACGTTTATCCAGTTTGGCTACTGTGTTCCGCTGCTCAGCGGACAGTCCTGGGAGAAACTCATTCGACGCATATAGAATATCCGGTATGACAAGGGCAGAGTAATACAGCATCGCCTGCCGCACTGTTAGGCAGTGCCGGATCTGGCGGAGGATCCGCAGCTTCATAGCCGTGCGTCGGACGATAGAGGTGACTTGCGGTGACCAGCGAAGATTTTCGTCCAGAGTGACTCCGAGGTAGCGAGCCGTACTGGTCTGGGCAAGAGGCGTGCCAGTGCAAGTAATGTGGAGGTCGAGGTGTGCCTGCCGTCCAGCTTTGATTGCAAGCACTTGCGTCTTTCCGGTGTTGAGGATAAGCCCTTTGGCATCGAGTAGCCTGGCGACAGCCGACACTGCTGCGGAAAGGGTGATGTTGATGGCGTGAGCGCTAGCGTGGCTCAGGTACAGCATGATGTCGTCCGCGAACATTAGTGTACGCACCGGGTCAGCTACTGATGCGACACATCTCGTGTAGATCGCGAATAATATCGGACCAAGCACGCTTCCCTGGGGGGCACCGCACGTGCAAGCTGTTTCCTCTGAGCGTGTACCGTTGGCAGTGACCACACACTGGCGTCGTGCGCTGAGGTAGTCCGCAAACCAGTCCAGTGCCATAGAGGAGACACCAAGTTCGAAGAGATCCTGGAGCAAGGTCTGATGTTGGACCTTGTCGAAAGCTTTGCTCATATCAATGAGCACCACGCCGGTATGCAGGTGCTGGTCTGCGGCTTCGTAAAATTGATCCACAGCCAACAAGACTTCGTCCTCTGTGGAGTGGTGAGCTCGGTAAGCGAATTGCTCGGCAGGAAGGAGGTCATGTTCGGTTAGGAGCACACAGAGCCTTTTATGCACAATCCTTTCCAGGATCTTTGAAACAACAGGGAGCAAAGATATAGGGCGGTAGTTCTTAGCAGTTTCGGGGTCTCCTGCCTTGAAAATGGGGCGAATATGGGCCAATTTCAGCATCATCGGAACCTTTCCCATGGCCAGTGACGCGTTCATCAAGATAGTCAGTGACGGGGCCAGGACCCGAGCGCAGTGTCGCAACACATAGCAGGGAATTCCGTCGCTACCCGTGGCCTTCCTCTCGTCTACCTTCAGTAGGAGAGCAAGCACTTCTTCGCATGTGGCTGGTTCGAAGCGGTTCAAGCCATCTGCTATACCCGGTCCCTCAGGTTGGGATAGGACATCAGGTCGCTGCGGATCGCTGACAACTGAACTGAATTGGGCATTGAGGGCAGACGCAGTGAGCCGAGTAGGAGTTGACGATTTCTTCCAACCGCAGAGGTCGTTGAGGACCTCCCAAGCTTTCCGGGGGTTGGATTGACACGTGTCCAGTAGTTGTGTGTAGTAGGATGATTTCAGCTGACGAGCAAGCCGCTTTGCTGCTTTGCGGGCATCTGAAAATGTGTCGTAAAGTTCCGTGTCCGTAGGTTTTCGGAGCCAACGATGGTGGGCATGATTTCGTTCGCGGACTGCATCATGGTAAACGGCCGTTTTCCATGGGGATCTTGTGAGAATCTGATGTCTAGAGCTGGATAAGCGGTGCTCCTGGACAGGAGCATGCCTGTCAAGGAGTGAGGTGACCTTGTCATACCATAGCTGCCACATATCTTCCAAGGATTTCGCCGTGCTGAAATCTTCTAGACGAGAGTTGACCAAGTCCTGGCAGAGCTGCGGAAGATTTATTCCTCTGGTGTTTCGGCTAGATCTGAGTACTGGCACGGTTGGCATTTCGAAGGCAAGGGTAGCCAAGATGGGGAGGTGGTCACTGAGGCTATGCGGGAGAACGCGGCAAGAGCCCACTGCACCGTCCTCAGCCAATAGGAACTCTATGGTGGTTCTGGACCCACCACGTCCAACACGCGTCGATTCAGTGACGTGGTTCAAAATACAAAAGTTACCGCAGAAGTGTTGAAGATGCGTCAGCTGGGCGACTCTGGAAGACGATGTGTCGATATTGAAATCTCCGACCAAAGCAATAGGCGTGCTGGCCCTGGGCGCGTGGACTGAGTCCACAGCGTCAGTCAGCTTGTCCCAGTACGAGACCAGCGACCCAGGAGGTCGGTAGACTGTGCCGAGGATTAGCTTACCATTGAGGCCGTGAACGAGGAGAAAGAGAAGTTCAAGATCACCACGAGCAAAGTCCTCTAGCCGAGTAACATGAAGTGAGCTCCGTACATAGGCCGCTACTCCACCACCGAAGCCAGGTCTGTCTTGACGGATAAGTTTATAGTTTGGGATGTTGACAAGGCTGTCCGGGGTCTCTGAGGTCAGGAATGTCTCGGCAAGACACATTATGTCCATGTTGTGCTTGTGGATGAATTACTCGACCTCGTCCTTCTTGTTAAGCAAGTGACAGATGTTGAGGAAACTAATCTGGAGGCCCGCTATCTCAGACTGAGAAGCACTACTAGCACTGGTGATCGGGGGTGGTTGAGATCTAGTACCTAAACTATGATGCTGATGCAAAGGGTTACGGGATTGAGTGAAAAGACCCGGAAAAAAGGGGGCGGCATTAGGATTAAGGTCAGACATAGGTGAGAATAATGGTAAGAAAGTTATAGCGTGGATATACTAGAATAGTTACCTTGCAGGACACTGTGGCCGTTAGCAGCTTTCGCTGCGGCAGCGGATCATCATGTTGACTGCTGCGGTTGTCGGCTGGGGATACTGCTCACGGGTGAGGACGCGGGGATGGAATGTGTGTTTACCTGAGGCCAGGGTAAAACCTTCCTCATCCGGAGACGCATGGGCCGCTTTGCCCCGGGATGCCAGCCGGAACGCTGGTATAACAGGTGTAGTTTGGCTACTGGGAATCATGGATCCCTGCTTCTGCTCTGGTTGCTGCTGCTGTTCCTGCTGCTGCTGCTTAGGCAGTGGTAGCCGCGGCTGCTGGGGATCGGCCTGCTGCCCTTGGGCTGGTGCGTGACGTGCCTCGCTGTGGGGAGTTGCCGCACCAGTAATGCCATGTGCGTCCACTGTTCCAGCAGTAATGTCCGCGGACGCCACTTGCTGCTGCTGCTGCTGCTGCTGCGTGTCGTCACTGAGACCAATTTCCGGACTGGAAGTTTTCTCCCAGCCACGCTTCTTTCCCTTCGTACTCAGTACGGGGCAGTCCCTTGCCTCATGACTTGGCTTGTTGCAGTGCCAGCATGTTTTAGCCTGTCCTTTGTGCCATGTACGCAGTTTCAGCTGGCCGACTGCTACACACGAAGGTACGACTGTACGCGGTAGAATGGTGACGTACCTGGTGCCGGTTTCAATTTCGAAGTTCTCAACCCAGAATTTTCCTCGCTGAGGGACCCCTATCACTGAGCCAAATTTCAGGAATGAGGTTGCGACAGCACTATCCGACAGGGAATGGGGGCATCCAAATAAATGGACGCTGACAACGTCAGCGCCACTGATAGTTAATTGAACGGGCTTACCAGCAACAGAGATGCCTTGGGAAAGCACACGATCCCGGACCGCCAGGCTCGAGACAGTTACTGAACAAAATCCACGACGGCCATGGAGGTCGATCTGCAGGATGTCAGAGACCGCAATTCCGCTGCTCATGAGGTTGTCTATATAGAACATGTGCTGGCTTGGCCAGTCATCTTCAAGCTTGAAGGCAAATGCAGTAGAGACTGCAGCTCGGTT
This sequence comes from Sycon ciliatum, assembly GCF_964019385.1. Taxonomy (NCBI): domain Eukaryota; kingdom Metazoa; phylum Porifera; class Calcarea; order Leucosolenida; family Sycettidae; genus Sycon; species Sycon ciliatum. The sequence goes on along the minus strand of NC_088645.1, from coordinate 39,042,619 downwards.
TTGGCCTCCCGCCTCCATTAAAAAAAAAAAAAATGTCAAACAGATCCTGCAGGAGAAGACTGGGATGATATTGGCGTCCAGTGTACGGACACCAGTCACATTTCCTGCGTCTTTTGCAGCATACAGGATAGACTCATCACTATAAAGTCCACTACAGTGTGTTCTTCGTGATTTTTATTTGTAGAATACATGACAGGCGTATTCAGCCGGTGTGCCTCGCAGGACTGCGAGATGCTGCAGAAGACCAGGGTCGACCTTTCTGGACCGCCATTCACCGACGGTGGGCTACACGATGCTGGAGGAACTAGATTCCAGTGAAAACCCAAGATTCCTTTGCTCCTGGACGCTCCGACATGTTGTTATATCTGCCAGGTGCGCAGTAACTAGTATTTTCATCGCTACAGCGAGGACGACGCCGATCGGCAAACTCTCGCTCACAGCCATCACCAGCCTCTCAAAACCATCACTTGGCATCCCCCAGAGGTACAGGAGAAAGCCAAAACAACTCACAACAAACAAAAGCTAAGGACGATGGAAAGAGAGCATGTCAAAAAGAAGACGAACAGTATGAAGTTCAAATGGGTTTGAACACTCGTACCACCAACTATACCACTTTCAATAAATCGTGACGCCATTTTGTTTTTAAAACACGCATACAAACACGCATACAAACACGCATACATTTCACAATTCTCAAGCATTCTTGGCGCAACTATTTTCGTTCTCAGTCGACTTCTCGGTTTGAGAAGGAGATGCGCGCGCTCTAACGTTCAAATCAGTGACTACAGTAGTATGCGCCTGTGCAGAAGACTACGACGCTGCAAGCTTACTTTCTCAAACCCGCGGGGGTGACATACATTTTTGTTGTGATTTTGACTTTCATTTCAAAGTGAGAAGAGCTAGAGCTAGCGCCACATCAACCCATCGCCTGGTCCAATCCACTAGTCACGTCACTAAACATGGTGCTTAGGCCAAACAAAGCATGACGATTATTTCCTTAGCCTCATAGGGTGGGTACCAGCCATAGTGCACAAATCAAAGTTTCAAAAGTTTATTTCCAGGTCTTACTGAGGTCGAGTCGAGCGAAGTTCCGGCGGAGTAGGCGAGTTGTTACTTGCTGCCAAGTCGGCGTGCCCGCCCTGAGTCCTTACTCACTGTAGATATAGGGGAGATGCTTGGGATACGTGATCTTGGCTGCCAGTGCCACAGCCGTAGATCTACGCGCCGCTGACCAGTCGCCAAACGTGCAAGATCATCATCACCCATGTCGGCACTCTGCGTGGCCTATTTATCTGCTGGTGGTGTTGTCAACTCGGCAAGCCTGCAGCTTGCCAGCTTCAACGGTTTGTTCTACGCGTTCTTCACTGGTTCAGGTAAGCATTGCTGCCATTGCACAAAATACTTTGTCACGGTACCCTATGGGGAGATACTGTACCTCAAAAATCAAGGTTGTTTGAAACAAAGGTAGAATAACAATCACTGCGAGTTCCACATGCACTTCTGAGAGGAACTACAACAGACTTCTACTTGGCACCACCAAAGGAAAGCATAGGATAGCAGTGGCAGGTTTAGGGGGTGGGGGGGGGGGGCGCCCCCCCCCTCTCAAATGTTTCGACCTAGGTTTCGAAAAATGAAAGGCAGGGCTAGCTAGGCTCGGGGCGGGCGCGCGCGGCCTGAAACGACCGTCCAAAAGCGGTTGCACGGTAGATCTACGGTGCTGGAGCTGGTGTTGATTGTACACACTGTACAGTGTACAGAGTACTAGAGTGCTGGCAACTGAAATCCCGCCCCTTAGCGATGCGTTCACATTCTAGCGGTCTCTCTTTCGTAGTTTTACTATCGCGTGTTGGGTCTTTGCGATGTGAGCGCACCGCTCAGGGGGTCGGATTTCAGTTGCCAGAACTGTAGTACACAGGCGACTAGCCGACTACTAGTACACTACACTGAGTAGTAAACAGTCTACAGAGTACAGTCAGTGAGCATGCACGACTACAGAAACACGGTGACCTGACTGTGTACACTGTACTGTTGTACAGTGTGATCCCTGCTGGGACGCGCTAGACGCGTCTTCAACGTACAAACATCGAAGAAAAGTCTTCGAGTCAACCAAAACACGATTCGAATGCCGAGGGCTCAGGCGATCATCCTCGTTCGAATCGTGTTTCGGTTGACTGGAAGACTTTTCTTCGATGTCTCAGCGACATCCCAAAAGGCCAAGCTCTAGCCAGCAGAGCCTGGAATTTTTGCAAAGCGTTCCTGTGGCTGCGCAACTCCTGCTGCCGCTCCAACAGGAAACAGGGGGAGTGATGAATTGAAGTCGCTGTTTTTCCAGTTGAACTTTCAGAGCGGACTGACAGTCACACTCCGCCAGACGTGGAAGCACCTGTTGTCAGCGACTAGCCAGAACATGAAGAACAGCGCACAGTGGCAAGTGGACATAGTACCGCTGCCTATGTAAAGGATGCTTTGAGCGGTGAGAAATTGTTGGACTCGCATAAACAATTGCAGTTGATTCACTCGCATTACGGCCAACAATTAATTTAAAAAATATTTGAAGTTTACAAGGACTACGTACAATTATGTTGTTGCGTGTACAGAAATACTGCTCGTGGTGTGTGTGAGATTTACGGCTCCTTGACATCGGTTTTCCAAACGGCTGCGTTGGGACAGTAGCATGATGTCATCTATCCCCACCCCATCCCGGCCGCAACCCTCCCCCTCAGGCGAATCCTGGACACGCCACTGGATAGGCAACATCAGAAGATAGCACATGCACCCCAGCGCACGGACGTGTGAGTGCGTGCATGCGCTTATGTATACGCGCACATGCCCACGCACACATGCAAGCTGAAGTGTGTACCCACACATGAATGTGAGTGTGCATGTATGCATGTACCTTTGGTCCTTTGACGCCCATCACCGGAGGCTATGACAGGGATGCTAAAACAGAAACTATAGCAACTTTTGCTGGGATTGCACCATACAACAGCTTGCAAGGCTGAAGAATTGACCGCCACCACCAAGGTCGGCTGAGCAGCAGGGCCCCGCCGCCACTTCCCGCATTCATTCGGGAACATAGTGGACTTTAAAAAAAAAACTTTTCAGCCTGGTCTTCACCATACAGCTATGAAGTGGCTTTTCTGGCCAGTGAATCCCTACTTTTTAGTCCTTTTTATTTTTCCCCCGCACACATCACATACTCGGGCATGCACTGACTGTTGGTAACCACCCAGGAGAATGAAAGAAAAGCCAGGAGGAGACGTGTGTGACAATCGTCGGGAATCGAACTCGCTGCACCATATGGCACACACACACACGCACGAGCACACACACACACACCATTGGACCATTTGACGCCCGCCTCCGGCGATGATAGCGATGCTACAGCAGAAGCCATAGCAACTTGTGCTGGGATTGCACCATTCAACAGCTTGCAAGGCTGATGAACACCCCCCCCCCCCACACACACACCCCCCCACCCCACCCCCCCCCCCCCCCCCACACACACACAGTCACACACACAGTCACCCACCCACATGCAAACACACTTGTACGTGTAATTGCTCACTGCCAAAACTGGCCATGCGGGTCTCCTTTGGAGAGGGAGAGAGAGACGGGTGGATTTGAAAATGATCCCCCCCCCCCCCCTGTGGGCTCCCCCACACCTCAGTAAACGCGTGAGCACTGTACAAGGTGCAGAAAATGGATTGACGAAATCAGGTTATCCATCTCGCATTCCAAATACAATTACCCCTCCCCCTTCCCCTCCCCCTCCCCCACTAAAGGTAATACTTGCTACTACAGTGCATTTTTTTATAATAGACTCTGAAAACGTTGAGAACGTACTCAAGGCCACTTTTGAGAAAATGTAGTGTGAGTTGCGTCACGAAAATCTGCGCGCGAAATTCGAAAAACCAGAGGTGACTCGTTGCATTTGTTCAGTTCAGAGTGCAAGTATTCTTCGATGGCCGGCAGAATAAAATTGTTGCTGACTGCTCTGTGGCCCTGTTTTGTTTCTCTCGAGTGTCTTTGTGTTCGTGGCAACTATTTTGTAACGTGTTACTTGTTCTCTCGACATGCCACATTTGACGAAACGCGAACGGGCCATGGTGGTGTCTGTGTTGCAATTTTGCGAAGACGAGAAGGCCAGTGGGCATCGAATTGGTCTCAAGCACTTCGTTCGTCGTGCTGCTGTTGCGTGTGGCGTCAGCATTTCCACCTTGAACCGATGTGCCAGGGATGCTGACGACGGAAATCATCGTGCTCCGTCAGCCTTGTCTGTCTCCAGTGATGAAGGCGACGAGAGTGACACTAATCCCCAAGGTGAGACACGTGGCAGGAAACCACTCAACCCTGACGGATTTGCTTTGGACTTTATAAGACAAGTAATTCACGGATTCTATGCTGCGAAGGAGCACCCAACACTGGACAAAGCTCTTACTCGCTGCAGAGAAACCATCGACGATTTTCCAGAAATGAGCAAAACTAGCTTTTGGAAAATATTGCGTTCCATGGGATTCCGGTATGGCAAGACCAGAGGTATCACCCACATAATGATGGAACGCCCCGAGATTGTGTCATGGCGGCATCGCTACCTGCGAGACATAAGAGAACTTCGTTCTCAAGGCAAGCCAATTGTGTACCTGGATGAGACGTGGGTCAATGCGCACCACACAGTTACTAGGAGGTGGTACGACAATGGTGACAAGAGTGTAGCCAAGCAACCAACCGAAGCACCATCAGGTAAAGGCAAGCGCGTTATTGTTCTGCATGCTAGTGGATGGGACGGATTTGTGAACAATGGCGCCAATGTGTTCATTGGCAACACATCCTCAGCACTACCACGACGAAATGAATGGCAAGCACTTTCAAGAGTGGTGGAAAGACTCTCTGCTTCCGAATTTGAAGGAAGGTTCAGTAATCGTTATGGACAATGCTCCTTACCACACCGTTAAACGGATGCATCTCGCTGCCCGACGTCCACAACGCGGAAGGCCGATATGCAAGCATGGCTAACTGCGATAGGGATTCCCTGGAGCAGTGCCATGCTGAAGCCTGCCTTGTATAAGCTCATTCAGCTTCAC